>NC_041383.1:57723414-57738248 GCF_002162155.2 Triticum dicoccoides
CGGCCGGGCGGCGCGTGGTGAGGGGTTGGGTGGCTGGACGGGCGGCGCGTTCGGAGGTGGTGGGTGGCCGGCCGGGCGGCGCGTTCGGAGGTGGTGGGTGGCCGGCCGGGCGGCGCGTCGCGAGGTGGTGGTCGGCGGGCGTCGCGGAGGTGGGGTGGATAATGGGGAGGAAGTGGTCGGGTGGGTGGGGAGGAAGAAGTGGGGGTGGGTGGCTGTTTTTTCTTTCTTATTAGGAAGGGCGGGTGGTTGTTTTTAGTGTTAGGTTCGGCCGTTCGGGCGGGTCGGGTGTTAGCAGAATAAGAAAGTGGTGTGCAGAATAAGACTCTTAAGGGTGTTATCATAATAGACCCACCCTATATATATATAGTCAATGAAGAAAAACAACGGAAACATTGAAGATTTTGCAAAGTTGAAGAATTTGAAAAACTGAAGAAAAACTGAGGAATTTCAAAAATGAAGATTTTCAACTTTGGTGGTGGCGTGACCCACCGTATAAGAATGATGATTTCAGACACCGCGTACAATTGTCGTAGGGTTCTGAGAATCAAATTCTTCATTAATTTCTTCACACTTAGAGTGTTATTCTTCATTTATTGAAGAAAAACGTTTCTTCATGTGTTGCACATCTAAGTCATCAATTTTGCATAAGTGTCAGGATGTGTGTCCTTTTCAGAGAACATTCGAAGATTCTAAGATATTTAGCTCACAACGCAACTTGCTAAATCTCTTCTCATCCAAGGGCTTTGTGAAGATATCGGCTAGCTGTTCTTCAGTCTTCACGTGTTCGATGGAGATGTCGCCCTTCAACACATGATCACGAAGAAAATGATGACGAATCTGTATGTGCTTTGTCTTCGAGTGCTGAACTGGGTTGTGAGCAATCTTGATGGCACTCTCATTGTCACAGAGGAGAGGCACATTCTTCACGTTGATGCCGTAGTCCTTGAGGGTTTGCTTCATCCATAGCAGTTGAGCACAGCAAGAACCAACAGCGATGTACTCAGCCTCTGTAGTAGACAGTGATACGCAGTTCTGTTTCTTCGAGGACCAACAGACCAAGGATCGTCCAGGAAATGACAAGTACCAGATGTTGACTTGCGGTCCACACAATCACCAGCATAGTCAGAGTCAGAATATCCAATGAGATCAAAAGTAGAGCCCTTGGGGTACCATAATCCTAGTGTTGGTGTGTGAGCTAGATATCGAAGAATATGCTTCACAGCCTTATGGTGTGATTCCTTTGGTGCAGCTTGAAATCGGGCACACATGCAAACACTAAGCATTATATCTGGCCTAGATGCACATAGGTACAATAACGAGCCAATCATGGAGCGGTATACCTTGTGATCGAAGTCAACACCATTTTCATCAGTGCATAGATGGCCCTTTGTGGGCATAGGAATTTTGACGCCTTTGTAGTCTTGCATGCCGAATTTCCTCAGAACTTCCTTGAGGTATTTCTCTTGAGATATGAATATACCATTGTGTTGTTGACGAATTTGAAGACCTAAAAAGAATTTCAACTCTCCCATCATAGACATATGATATTCTTTACTCCTCATATAGGCAAATTCATCACTATAACGTTGGTCAGTACAACCAAAGATAATATCATCAACGTATATTTGGCACACAAACAGTTCACCATCATAAGATTTAGTAAAGAGAGTAGGGTCGAGTGAACCGGGTGTGAAGCCATTCTTCATGAAGAATTCCTTCAAAGTGCCATACCACGCCCGAGGGGCCTGCTTGAGGCCATACAGGGCCTTGTTAAGTCTCAAGACTTTATCAGGATTCTTTGGATCTTCAAAACCTGGGGGTTGAGCAACATATACTTCTTCCTCAAGCTTACCATTGAGGAATGCACTTTTCACATCCATTTGTTGTAAGATAATATTATGATGGTTAGCATAAGCAAGTAATATGCGAATAGCCTCAAGTCTAGCAACAGGTGCAAAAGTTTCATCGAAATCAATTCCTTCAACCTGTGTGTAGCCTTGAGCTACAAGACGTGCCTTATTCCTCACCACAAGGCCATTTTCATCTTGCTTGTTGCGGTAGATCCACTTTGTGCCGATGATATTATGCTTGCGAGGATCTGGATGTTTGACCAGTTCCTAGACATTGTTGAGCTCGAACTAATGTAATTCTTCTTGCATGGCCTGAATCCACTCAGGCTCCAGAAATGCTTCATCTACCTTAGTGGGCTCTGTAATAGATACAAAAGCATAGTGCCCACAAAAGTTAGATAAATGTGAAGCTTTTGAGCGTGTGAGAGGACTTGGCACTCGAATGTCATCGATGATCTTTTCAACTTGCACTTCTTTTGCAATGCGAGGATGAGCTGGTTGTCGTTGAGGAATTTGATCAGCATTTTCTTCAGCACCATTTTCTTCAGCATTTTCATCAGGTGCACCAGCTCGATTTTCTTCACGTTTTGGAATGAATTCTTCAACAGATTCTTTGGTAGGAATAACATCCTCGGTAGCCTTGAACTTGATAGAATCCTCAGGTTCTGGTTCATCTATCACAGAAGGTAGTGCTCTCTTTGCGAGCCATTAGTTTCATCGAACCGCACATCTACAGTTTTAACAACCTTGTGAAGAACGTTGTTGAAGACTCTGTAGGTGTGCGAGTCCTTTCCGTAACCAAGCATAAAACCTTCATGTGCTTTCGGTGCAAATTTAGCATTGTGATGAGGATCTCTAATCCAACATTTAGCACCGAAGACTTTGAAATAACTCACATTTGGTTTCTTGTCAGTGAGGAGTTCATAGGCAGTCTTCTTGAAGAATTTGTGAAGATATACCCGATTAATGATGTGGCACGCAGTATCAATTGCATCAATCCAAAAAGACGAGGCATTTTGTATTCATCAAGCATAGTGCGAGCCATTTCAGCGAGGGTTCTGTTCTTGCGCTCCACGACGCCATTCTGCTGAGGAATATAAGGAGCATATAACTCATGAGTAATACCAAGTTCATCAAGATAGCCATCAAGATCGGAATTCTTGAACTCAGTCCCATTGTCAGTTCTGATGTGCTTGATCTTCACACCAAAGTTGGTTGAAGCCCTCGAGGAAAATCGTTTGAAGATTTCCTGCACTTCATGTTTGTAAGTGACAATGTGTACCCATGTGTAACGAGAATAGTCATCAACAATGACAAAGCCATATAGAGATGCATCATTTGAAACAGCAGAATAATGATTAGGACCAAAGAGATCCATGTGAAGTAATTCGAATGGACGAGTAGTGGTCATGATAGTCTTCGCTGGATGCTTGGCTTTGGTCATCTTTCCAGCTTCACAAGCTCCGCATAAGTGATCCTTGAGGAATTTGACATTCTCAATGCCAATGACATGCTTCTTCTTCACAAGCGTGTTCAGATTTCTCATGCCAGCATGACCAAGTCGTCAATGCCATAGCCAGCCTTCTGAAGCTTTTGCAAGTAAGCACATTGTTGGTTGTGGTCCTGTATAGAAATCAACAGTATACAGATCTCCTCTCCTAAAGCCTTCGAAGACTTTGGAATAGTCAGCTTCCATGATCACAACACATCGATATCTTCCAAAGACAACAACCATATCAAGATCACAAAGCATTGAGACAGACATGAGGTTGTATCCTAAGGACTCGACAAGCATGACTTTGTCCATGTGTCGATCCTTTGAGATCGCAACCTTACCTAGACCCAATACCTGACTTTTGCCTTTGTCAGCGAAGATGATGTGCTTCAGATGCAACAGTGTTAAGGGAGCATCCATCAATAGGTTCTTGTCACCAGTCATGTGATTTGTACATCCACTATCGAAAACCCACTCATTGACTTTGGGTTGATCATCCTGCAGATGAATTAGTGCAACTTACGATCTCATATACTTCATCAGTGAAGAATATGGTATCAAGTTCATCAGATGAATTTCATCAAACAGTAAAACAGATATTTCAGTATGAGGACGTGTGAAATGAAAGTTCATTTCATCATGATTCGCCTGCGTCCTTTCAGGCACTTTGTCAGGCCTCCAGCAAATTCTTCAGACGTTTAAAGCACGTCTGGAGACCTGACCCTGCACAAAGGATTAGTTCTTTTTCTTCACCACCCACATCTGAAGGGGTGGCAAAGAGTTCATCACTCTGCGAGCACCATATGAGAAAGGTGGCATAGAGGCCAATCCATTTCGTTTCACATAAGAGGGGTTAGGGTAAGCATATGAATAAGCAGAGAAATTCTTTGAGGACTTATGAACATAATGATTTGAAGAATAATGCGCATATTCATAGCCCTTAGCTCTACCCTGCGAAACAGAGGGGTTAGCACGATGATGATCATATGAAGACTTTGACCCATTTGATGAATTTGATCCATGTGAAGAATTAGGTCCATATGAAGAATTTGGTCTGGGGTTCTTATTCTTCACAGGTGGTGTCATGAGAACATTCACCTGAAGACTTTCAACATAACTTTTGGGAACCCAGATTTTCTTCATAGGGGAACCGTTCCTGCAGTTAGTCCCAACATATCTAGCAAATACTTCACCATTCTGATTTTTGAACAGTTTATAGTTGGAGTCAAATGACTCATCAGAAGAATGAGGAGATTCACATGTAAAGCCAGATAAGTTGGATGGATCAACTGGAGGACCCTTTGCAGCAACCCATGAGGTTTTGGGGTACTGCTCAGGCTTCCAATATGTTCCATCAGCATTGAGTTTCCTCTCAAAGGCAATACCCTCTTTCCTAGGGTTTCTATTGAGGATCTGCTTTTTGAGCACATCACAAAGAATCTGATGCCCTTTGAGGCTTTTGTACATGCCTGTCGTGTACAATTCCTTCAGCCCTGCATCATTAGTAGTACTAGCAATGTCCTCAGATGAGGAATTAGTGATAGCAGAGGCAGGAGAAGAATTTGTAACAGTTGAAGCATTTGAACATTCAGGTGAAGAATTAGCAGATTCACATTCAATGCACTTTAAGCTTGGAGGAACAAATTCTTCTTGAGGCCATACAGGGCCTTGTTAAGTCTGAAGACTTTGTCAGGATTCTTTGGATCCTCAAAACCTGGGGGTTGAGCAACATATACTTCTTCCTCAAGCTTACCCTTGAGGAATGCACTTTTCACATCCATTTGTTGTAAGAAAATATTATGATGGTTAGCATAAGCAAGTAATATGCGAATAGCCTCAAGTCAAGTGGAGCCATCTACAGGGAGGGGTCGTGGTGGGCTGGGCCGGCCAGCTACAGTGCTGGGCCGGTTGGTGGCGCCAGGTAAGCTCTATTTTGTTTTATTTCTACTGTTTTGTTTCACTTTTTCTAATATTTCAATTCTGTTTTGATTTAGAAATATTACTAAACCATTTTTATTTCTTCTGAAATTATTTGTGGGTGCTAAATGGACTAACACAAAGTCCCACAACATTTTCCAAAATTATTGGAGTTATAAAAGTATTTATAGAAATTTATAACTCCAACTCAATTACAAATGATTTAATTCAAAAATCCAAAAATGATCTGAGAATATATTCAGCATTTTTGGCAGAGGTTCCCACCTTAACCAGAAACCATGAACTTTTCTTAGGGACATTTTGGGTTTATTGAAAAAGATTTTAATCCATCCTAGTTGAGTTGATTTAATGCTAGGGTTTGAACATCCCCATTTCAATCTTAAGTAAAATTTAGACATGAAGCAACAACCAAGCTAGTCCAAGTGCATAGCAAGGCTAGGGATGTGACAAGCACGATCTCTAAGAGAAAACGGAAATAACTTCAATTTAACAATATCATTATCCGTATCTTTCTTCTTTTGCATATCACACAAATCAACAAAGTTGTTTAGATGAGTAGTGGCATCTTCACTGGGAAGGCCGGCGAATTGATCTTTCATAACAAGATTCAGCAAAGTAGTATTGATTTCACAAGACTCAACATCATTAAGAGGAGCAATCAGAGTACTAAGGAAATCATTATTATTGGTATTGGAGAATTCACACAATTTGGTATTATCTTGCGCCATGGCAACAAGTAATCCAACACACAAGCAAACAGAAAAAGGCAAGCGAAAAAGAAAGGGGAAGATTGGGAAAGAGATGGCGAATAAAACGACAAGGGTGAAGTGGGGGAGAGGATAACGAGAGGCGAATGGCAAATAATGTAAATGTGAGGGAGATGAGTTTGTGATGGGTACTTGGTATGTCTTGACTTGAGCGAAGACCTCCCCGGCAACGGCGCCAGAAATCCTTCTTGCTACGTCTTGAGCTTGCGTTGGTTTTCCTTGAAGAGGAAAGGGTGATGCAGCAATAGAAGCGTAAGTATTTCCCTCAGTTTTTGAGAACCAAGGTATCAATCCAGTAGGAGGCTCCTTAAAAGTCCCACGCACCTACACAAACAAACGAAGAACTCGCAACCAACGCAATAAAGGGGTTTTTCAATCCCTTCACGGCCACTTGCGAAAGTGAGATCTGATAGAGATAGTATGATAAGATAAATATATTTTTGGTATTTTATAATATAGATGCAAAAAGTAAAGATGCAAATAAAAGTAGATTGAAAGCTTATATGATAAAAGATAGACCCGGGGGCCATAAGTTTCACTAGTGGCTTCTCTCAAGATAGCATAAGTATTACGGTGGGTGAACAAATTACTGTCGAGCAATTGATAGAAAAGTGAATAATTATGATATTATCTAGGCATGATCATGTATATAGGCATCATGTCCGCAACAAGTAGACCGACTCCTGCCTACATCTACTACTATTACTCCACACATCGACCGCTATCCAGCATGCATCTAGAGTATTAAGTTCATAAGAACAGAGTAACGCATTAAGAAAGATGACATGATGTAGAGGGATAAACTCAAGCAATATGATATAAACCCCATATTTTTATCCTCGATGGCAACAATACAATACGTGCCTTGCAACCCTTTCTGTCACTGGGTAAGGACACCGCAAGATTGAACCCAAAGCTAAGCACTTCTCCCATGGCAAGAACTACCAATCTAGTTGGCCAAACCAAACTGATAATTCGAAGAGACTTGCAAAGATAACTCAATCATACATAAAAGAATTCAGAGAAGATTCAAATATTTCTCATAGATAAACTTGATCATAAACCCACAATTCATCGGATCTCGACAAACACACCGCAAAAAGAGTTTACATCGAATAGATCTCCACAAGAGAGGGGGAGAACATTGTATTGAGATCCAAAAAGAGAGAAGAAGCCATCTAGCTAATAACTATGGACCCGAAGGTCTGCGGTAAACTACTCACAACTCATCGGAAGGGCTATGGTGTTGATGTAGAAGCCCTCCGTGGTCGATTCCCCCTCCGGCGGAGCGCCGGCGAAGGCTCCAAGATGGGATCTCGCGGATATAGAAGGTTACGGCGGTGGAAATTGTTTTTCGTTGGCTCCCTGGATGTTTTCGGGGTACGTAGGTATATATAGGAGGAAGAAGTATGTCGGTGGCCGCTCATGGGACCAGGAGACAGGGGGTGCACCTAGGAGGGGTGGGTGCACCCTCCTATCTCCTGGCCGCCTAGATTGCTTCTTGACTTGCACTCCAAGTCCTTTGGATCATGTTCGTTCCAAAAATCACGCTCCCGAAGGTTTCATTCCGTTTGGACTTCGTTTGATATTCCTTTTCTTCGAAATACTGAAATAGGCAAAAAAAATAGCAATATGGGTCGGGCCTCCGGTTAGTAGGTTAGTCCCAAAAATGATATAAATATGTAAAATAAAGCCCATAAACATCCAAAAGGGGTAATATAATAGCATGGAACAATCAAAAATTATAGATACATTGGAGACATATCAAGGGCGGAAGCCGACTGGAGTCTCAAGCCCGTGATCTTCCACCCCAAGTAACTCCACGAAAGCCTTCCACTTGACAGAAAGCAACTTGCCATTTGTCATCCAAGTCAGAGTCCTGTCCTCATCAGTTCCTAGATGGACAGTGGCATAGAATTGAGCCACTGTATCTGCATCAAAGTCCTTGTTGAACTGCATTATCCTAAGAATGTTCAATTGAGAGCACATCTGAAGGGCTTCACCAAAGTACTCATGGTCTTTCTCCATAAAGTCCGTGTCGATGGAGCGCACATCAACATAGAGATTCTTCTTGGCCTTGATCACATCAAAGAAGATGGCAAACTTAAAGCGGTTCCAGAACAGACGGTTGACCAAACTGGGTTCTTGGTCTTCCACATAGGGGTTGCAGCGACGCCTTGCCCAGAACTCCTTGGCATTCATTTCAGTCACAGTTTTCCCCTCGGCTTCGGCTTGACGGCAGACTTCTTCTTGAGCTGAGGCGGAGGTGGAGCACTTGAGGAAGCACCCGCTGGCGGCGGTGGAGCACTAGATGAACCACCTGCTGACTTAGATGTGCGGTAGTGCTTTGACGTTGCACGACCGGGGTTGACACGGCGGGCTTGCTGCTCAGGATGTTCATCACCTGGAACCAAACACACGAACACACGAAACAACCAGAAAGAACGAGCATAAGCCAACAAACACAACGAACGAGATCAGGAAATGGCAGGAACATGAAGGAACTGGGCAAGAAATGGTAGTACCGCGACCTGGAAGCGGCAATACCGCCCGAGCGGTAGTACCACACCAATGAGAGCGGTAGTACCGCTCGAAACGGGGAAACGGCGGTTCCCTACTGACGTGGTCAAATCCGGCACTACTGGCCTTCCAAATTGAAAAATACTCCTACCAAACACTAATCCAAATAGTCTAGTTGCCTTCTCCGACCTACTCAAGCCTAGATTTAGCCAAAAATCGAGAGATGCAACCACTATTGCCCCTAGGATGCTAGATCTGAAATCTAGACAAAAAGAAAGGAGGAACGGGGGCAATACCGGCATCCATGGCAAGAGGACGAGGTGGGGATCGACTCCACTGAAGGAAATGGAGATGGATAGCCCGAAGACGACGGCCCGCCGGAGCCCTCCCGCGGTGAGGCGATGCTGGAGAGACGAAGAGGAACGAGGGGGCGGAGCGAATGGGTATGGGGGAGATGAAACCTCCCCTGCCCCGACATAACCCCCTGGTCCCGCCCCTCGGCAGTAGTACCGCGCTGGTGGGCGGTAGTACCGCTTGTCAACATAAGCAGTAGTACTGCGCACCACCAGCGGTAGTACCGCCTAACAAGGCTCAACAACTAGACAACAGACGACTTTGCTCAAAAAAAACAGAGAAAACCAACGGCAAGAAGAGGAAATAAAACTCGACAGCAAGAATACTAGCAAGGGGACAAGAAACACACCTCTTCAAGAGAGGGCGGTGGCCGAGGCCACCTATGTTTGAGTCAAGAGCTATGGCGCCCCGAAGATTTTAACCTTGGGCCCATGACCAAAACTTGTCCTTGAAGCACAAGTACCATAAAAAATGGTTAATGTGAAAGACACGATCAATTTATGCATAATGAGGGGAGGAAGAGTTCATTTAGAGAACACCACTCCCCCTATGTCCATGCCTACACCTAAACTAGACAACAAGTTGAATGTGGTGGGGTGTGCATGGGTTCAAAACACATTGCTCGAATCAATGATATTTAGCTCATGCCTTAACTCACGAAATCTTGCTTCATCCAAGGGCTTCGTGAAAATATCTGCAAGGTTATCATGAGTATTAACATACTTGAGCTCGATCTCCCCTCGCCTAATGTGATCCCGAATGAAGTGATACCGAATCTCAATATGCTTCGTCTTGAAATGTTGTACCGGGTTGAGAGAAATCTTGATGGCACTTTCATTGTCACACCAAAGAGGCACTTTGTCACAAATGACACTGTACTCCTTTAAAGTTTGCCTCATCCATAAGAGTTGTGCACAACAACTACCGGCCGCCACATACTCCGCTTTGGTGGACGAGAGAGACACACAACTTTGCTTCTTGGAAGACCAACTCACCAAAGAGCAGCCAAAAAATTGGCACCCTCCGGAAGTGGACTTCCTCTCCACTTTGTCTCCCGCCCAATCGTAATCCGTATATCCTTCTAGCTTGAAGTTTGCTCATCTTGGGTACCATAAGCCAAAGTTTGGGGTATGAGCCAAATATTGGAAGATTCGCTTGACCGCCACAAAGTGGCTTTCCTTCGGTGCGGCTTGAAACTGTGCACACATTCCCACACTCAACATGATATCCGGTCTAGATGCACAAAGGTAAAGCAAGGAGCCAATCATGGAGCGATATACCTTTTGATCCACCGCTTTACCATTGGGATCAATGTCAAGTAGGCACTTGGTGGGCATTGGAGTAGAAGCCGGCTTGACATTGCTTAGCTTGAATCTTTTTAGCATGTCTTGAGTGTATTTGGCTTGGTTGATGAAGGTACCTTCTCTTCTTTGCTTGATCAAAACCAAGGAAGAACTTCAACTCTCCCATCGAAGACATCTTGAACTAAGAGGTCATGAGAGCGGCAAATTCCTCATTGAAAGCTTTGTTAGGGGAACCAAATATAATATCATCAACATATAGTTGGCATACAAATAACTCCCCTTTGACCTTCTTAGTAAAAAGAGTGGGATCGATTTTCCCAACCTCAAATCCACGATCTTGCAACAACTCAGTAAGGTGGTCATACCACGCACGTGGGGCTTGCTTAAGGCCATAAAGTGTCTTATAGAGTTGATACACATGATCTGGGAAGTAGGGATCCTCGAACCCGGGGGGTTGCTTGACATAAACCAACTCATTAATAGGACCATTAAGAAAAGCACTCTTCACATCCATTTGTTGTAACTTAAAGTTGTGATGGGAAGCATAAGCAATCAACAAACGAATGGATTCAAGGCGAGCAACGGGAGCAAAGGTTTCACCGTAGTCGATACCCTCGAATTGTGACTAGCCTTGTGCTACCAATCTTGCCTTGTTGCGAATGATGTTCCCATGAGCATCTTGCTTGTTCTTGAATATCCACTTGGTTCCAATGACATTGTGGTTCCCTGATGGCCTTAGCACCAATCTCCACACCTTGTTGTACTCGAAGTTGTTGAGTTCTTCATGCATGGCATTGAGCCAATCCGAATCTTCGAGCGCCTCATAGACCTTTTGGGGTTCAACACAAAAGACAAACGCATGATGTTCACAATAGTTTGCTAATTGTCTATGAGTGCTTACCCCCTTTCTTAGGCTTCCAACCACATTCTCCATGAGATGACCTTTGGTGGTGAGCTTGGAAGCAATCTTCGCGGCACGACGCTCTAATTCCTCCTCGGATGTGGAAGGAGGAGGGTTAACTTGATTATCTTGAGCGCCGTCTTGAGCTTGTTCTAGATCTTGAGCTTGCTCTTGATCTTGAACTTGCTCGAGGGGGAGAACTTGACCTTGGGCATCATTTGGTGGTTCACCACCATCTTGAGGTTAATCTTGCCCTTGGTCTTGTTCAAAAGGTTGAGGGCCTTCACTTTGTTCTTTGGAAGCGTGTGGGTCTTGGGTTGGTGATGGCTCCACTTGAGTGGAGCATTGTCCTTCTCCTTCGGCCACAAGGGGTTCCTCAATGGGTAGGATATGACCCACACCCATTCTTCTTATGGCTTGGGGAGGAATTTCATCACCTACATCACAAGTACCACTTTGCTCCACTTGGGGGCCGTTATTTTCGTCAAACTCCACGTTACACGTCTCCTCAATGAGTCTGGTGGACTTGTTGAGGACACGGTAAGCATGAGAGTTTGTAGCATAACCAACAAATATGCCCTCATAAGCTCTAGCCTCAAATTTAGACAAGCGAACACCTTTCTTGAGGATGAAACACTTACACCCGAACACCCGGAAGTACTTGAGGTTGGGCTTGTTACCAGTAAGTATTTCATAAGGAGTCTTGTTCAATACTTTGCGGAGATAGAGCCGATTGGATGCATGACATGTTATGTTGATGGCTTCAGCCCAAAAGTTGTATGGAGACTTGAACTTTGCCATCATGGTCCTTGTCGCATCCATCAACGTCCGGTTCTTCCTCTCCGCGACATCATTTTGTTGAGGGGTATATGGTGCAACATATTGATGTTTGATCCCCTCATCACTAAGAAACTCATCCAAGGTGTAGTTCTTGAACTCAGTGCCGTTGTCACTTCTTATTGTCAAGATCTTTGCATCATGTTAACGTTGAGCTTCATTTGCAAAGTCGATGACGGTTTGTTGAGTCTCACTCTTCCTCTTGAAGAAAAATACCCAAGTGTACCTTGAATAATCATCCACAATCACCAAGCAATACTTTCTACCTCCAAGACTATCAAAGGATGGAGGCCCAAAGAGATCCATGTGAAGGAGCTCCAAGGGTCTCTTCGAGTAGATGATAGTCGTGGGAGGGTGAGCCTTTTCATGAAGCTTTCCTTCGATACAAGCACTGCAAGCACGATCTTTGGCAAAACTAACATTTGTTAGTCCACGGACATGGTCCCCCTTGAGAAGACTTTGCAAAGATCTAATATTGATGTGGGCTAAATGGTGATGCCAAAGCCATCCCACATCAACTTTAGCCATTAGACATGTCACGGTCTTAGTGGGTCGCTCCGAAAAGTTAATCACATAGAGACCGTTCTCGACATGCCCAACAAAGGCTACTTTAAGAGTCTTGCTCCACAAGAGGGCCACGGTATCAATATCAAAGAAAGTGGCAAAGCCCATGAGTGCAAGTTGACGAACAGAAAGTAGATTGTACGCAAGGGACTCAACAAGCATGACTTTCTTGATCGTTAGATCATGAGAAATGACAACCTTGCCAAGACCCAATACCTTAGAAGACAAGGCATCACCCCACTCGACATTGGTGGGCATAGATGGGATCTTGTGCACGTCCACCACCAAGTCATTGCTCCCGGTCATATGATTTGTTGCTCCACTATCGAGCAACCATGATCCCCCACCAGAAGCAAACACCTACAAGAGATCAATGCGTGGTTTTAGGTACCCATTTAGTAATGGGTCCTTTGATGTTAGTAACAAGGGTCTTAGGAACCCAAATAGACCATGCAATGTACTCATAAGAAGAACCAACAAACTTAGCACAAACATGCCCATCACTAGCACGGCACAACACATAAGAAGGGTTAAAGTCGCCGACTTTGTTGGAAGAGGTGGCTTTGCCCTTTTTGACATCACCACCCTTCACATTGTTCTTCTTCTCCTTATGAGCACCCTCTCCCTCCTTCACAAAAGTTTGCTTGAGAGGAGTAGGTCGTTTGGTCTTGTCGTTCTTCTTCTTATTCTTGGACTTGGGTGTGAACCCAACTCCCTCCTTGGCCACAACTTCCTTTTGATTTCTCAAAAGGTCGTTGAGGTTCTTCTCACCTTGTATGCATGTCACAAGTCCTTTCTCAAGTTGCTCCTTCAACTTGGCATTCTCCTCCACAAGATGCACATGCTCACAACACGGGTTAGTGGCATTTGCATTATCAGTTAATACCATATGAGGAAAGGTGGCCTTTTCTTTGGTTAGCTTAACTTGGAGTTGATCATGAGACTCCTTGAGGCTAGCATGAGCACCCTTTAAGACCTCGTGGGCCTTGTCGAGTAAGTCAAACTCCTCCTTGAGTCTAGCATGGTCAACGCCAAGTTTAGCCTTCTCGGAAGTTAGCACACGAGACACGACAAGAGCATGATTAAGATCTTTCTTTAACTTAGCATGGTCATCATTGTGTGACTCCTCAAGAGCCAAACGATGTCCACGCTTTTCCTCAAGAGCATTAGAGAGATCCGATATCTCATCGGCATAGTCATGACTATGGCCTTCCATCTTAGAGATGGTTTCTTCATGAGCCTCGATCATGTCATTGGCTTCACCAAGTTGTTCCAAGAGAGCAACGAAGTGCTTCTTGGATTTGCCCTTGAGCTTACTCATAAAAGACTCAAATTCATTTACTTCCTCACTAGACCCCTCATTTTCATCAATGCAATCCGTCAAGGAGGGATTAGTAATGATGGTGGTTTTGATGTTGGGGGTTACCTTGTTAGAGGCTTTGGCCATGAGGCACTTGGCGGTGATGTTCTTGTTGGGTGAATCGAAGAGAGACACCCGGGGAGTTGTGGCAATGGCAACGGAGGCCATGGCCATTGCTTCACTATGTTCATCATCATCGTCATCCTCATGGTATTCTTCTTGAACCACCAACCCTCGAGTAGGAGTCTTTTTGGTGAAGTTGTTCTTGTTTGGAAGGACTTGGCTTTGTCTTTTCGGATGAGCTTGCCACCATTGTCTTCCCGCTTCTCGTAAGGACAATCCACAACGAAGTGGCTCACATTGCCACAGTTGTAACAAGTTCTTACTCGTTGCTTGCCCTTGAAGCCACTTGAGTTGTTCTTGTTGAAGTTGGGCCTTGTGTTCTTCTTGCTCCAAAATTGCCTTGAAGCAAGGGCCATGTGCTCTTGATAATCATATTTTGTATCTTCGGGGTTGCTCTCCTCATCTTCCTCTTCTCCCTCTTCTTCATCAATAACCTTGGCCTTCAAGGCAAGATTGGGCTTCTTTGTTCCTTGAGAACGCACACCGCGTTGTCGGCAGTCTTGTCCAAGATGCTCATTGCCACGAACTCATCCAACACTTCATTTGAAGTCATGGAGTGGAAGTCCGGTCTTTGACGGATGACAGAGGACATGGCCGTTGTAGGGCATCATGGCCTTGAGGAGCTTTCGCTTGATCCAATTGTCATCCGTGTCCTTGCTCCCATGATCTCGGAGTGAGACCGCGAGCTTTGTTACTCTCCGAAAGAGCTCGCGAGGTTCTTCATCTTCTTTCATTGCAAACTCATCGGCTTCATCTTGCACCACTTCATAGTTGGAGCGTTGAATGCTTACGCTTCCCCGATAGAGAGACACAACACAACG
>NC_041383.1:57738423-57742709 GCF_002162155.2 Triticum dicoccoides
GATGATGAAAAGAGCATTCTCATTGAATTGATTGTCCACGGCTTCTCTAGGGGTGAAGTTGCTTCGGTCATGCAGATAGAAACCCTCTTCAATGATTCTCCAAAGATTAGTATTCACATGATTTAAATGACGCTTGAAGCGATAAACCCAAGAATCAAAGTCCTCATTTTTCACAATCTTAGGAGGAGGGCCAACATGATTTAAATGAGTGGAAGGAATTAGTCCTCCATAAGTTGGAGGTTCCACATGGGCAAAGATGCCAGTGCCATTTCTACCACTAGTAGAAGGACCCTTTTCACTATTAGCCCCCCCTTGTCGGAGCTAGCATCTGTCACCTTGTTAGTGGGATCACCCACTTTCATCGGCGAGGTAGATAGTTTAAGTCCTTCTAAGAATTTATTAAACATGCTTTCAACCTCTGTCGTCATGGAGGTTTTCAATGTGTCCAAAGACACATTGAATTCCTCACGAGAGACCGCGGTTCCCCCATCACCCGTAGACAAGCTTGGATTCACACCGGAGTGCTCCTCCCTACTGTCTACGGTGTCAACCACACTCTTCGGACGGCAAAGTCCTTAAAAAAGAGACGAGGCTCTGATACTAATTGAAAGGATCGATATAGTTGACTAGAGGGGGGGGGGGGTGAATGGGCAACTAACAATTTTTAGCTTTTCTTTACCAAATTAAACTTTGCATTAAAGTAGGTTATCTAGATATGCAACTAGGTGAGCAACCTATATGATGCAACAATCAACAAGTGCACAAGCAAGCAAGGGATGCAACACAAATAAGCTTGCAGAAGTAAAGGCACGAGATAACCAAGAGTGGAGCTGATGGAGAGGAGGATGTGTTACCAAAGTTCCTTCCTTTTGAGGGGAAGTACATCTCCGTTAGAGCGGTGTGGAGGCACAATGCTCCCCAAGAAGCCACTAGGGCCATCGTATTCTCCTCACGCCCTCACACAATGCGAGATGCCGTGATTCCACTATTGGTGCCCTTGAAGGCGGCGACCGAACCTTTACAAACAAGGTTGGGGCTATCTTCACAACTTAATTGGAGGCTCCCAACTACACCACGAAGCTTCACCACAATGGACTATGGCTCCGCGGTGACCTCAACCGTCTAGGGTGCTCAAACACCCAAGAGTAACAAGATCCGCTAGGGATTAGTGGGGGAATCAAATTTCTCTTAGTGGAAGTGTAGATCGGGGCCTTCTCAACCAATCCCGAACAAATCAACAAGTTTGATTGGCTAGGGAGAGAGATCGGGAAAAAATGGAGCTTGGAGCAACAATGGTGCTTTTGGGGGAAGAGGTAGGTCAACTTTGGGGAAGAAGACCCCCTTATATAGTGGGGGGAACAATCCAACCGTTACCCTCCAAGCAGCCCCGCAAAGGGCGGTACTACCGCTGGGGTGGGCGGTACTACCGCTGTGGCCAGCGGTACTACCGTCCCACCTTGTGGTACTGCCGCGCAGAAGAGGGGAGCGAGGAGCAAAAGGAGGACCTAGACCCAAAGCGGTACTACCGCGGTGGTAAGGGCGGTACTACCGCTTAGGAGCGGTACTACCGCCTCTACTACCGCAACTAGTGCCGCAAAACCCGACACGAAAAACGAGTCCTCGAGTCGAGGCGGTAGGAGCATGGAGCCGCAACGGTACTACGGTGGAGGCTCCAAGCGGTACTACCGCTAAGGAGTGGTACTGCCGCTTGATGCACTCGAGCGGTACTACCGCTGTGGCCCGCGGTACTACCGCTGGGACCAAGCGATGCTCAAGAGAAGGGGGAAGAGCTCTCCATTGAAACGAAAAGGCTCAGAGGGTGTGACAATGATGTGTACGTGTTGATTCCACCCTAGCCTTACCAAAGCAGACCCCCTCTTGATAGTACGGTGACTCCTACGAAACTAGTCCACCAACATAGAAACGAAAGAGCTGCACCGTCTTGAATAACACTTCGAGGGGAGGGAATCATCTCGTGCCAAAGGATGAATCTCTGAAAACTCAACACACACGATTAGTCCGCAATAGCATTGTCATCAATCACCAAAACACCTTAGGGATAAATATGCTCTTGCACTCGGGCGTCCGGTCTATTGGATATGGTCCGGACTGATGGGCCGTCAAGATACAAGACAGAAGATCACCTCTCGTGTCCGGAAGGGACCCCCGTATGCGTGGATGGCAAGTATAGGTCTCCAGATATGTTATTTCCTTTCTGTTAAGCCGACTTTGTACAACCCTAAGCCCCTCTGATGTCTATATAAATCGGAGGGTAAGATCGGAGGCAGGATCACAGCATTGCTAGGCTATCCAATCTAGGGTTAGCCAATACGATCTCATGGTAGATCAACTCTTGTAACTCTTATACCCTTCGTATATAATCAAACATGAGTAGGGTTTTACCTCCATTAGGAGGGCCCGAACCTGGGTAAATGTTGTGTCCTTTGTCCATAGTTACCATCGGTCCTCAGACATATAGCTTGGGCCCCCTACCCGAGATCCGCCGGTTTTGACACCGATAGTCGCCAAGGGCCGGCCCAGAGTGCTGCCACGACAAGGGCCCAGATGCGCCAACTCTATACATGGCCCACCAGCGCGTCTAGTTTTCCTTTTTTGTTGGTCTGATTCTTTGTGGAGGTGAAATTTTTCATCGACACCATATCGAAGATATAGTGATTCGACAGCCTGCGCTTCTAGGGGATAATCCCCGGCCCAAGTACATTCGTCGATCAAGGCTTTCCATCCTTTTGATGGGCCACTCAAGGTGCTTTCAAAAACCATTATTGGTAATGTTCGTGCGAGTGAAAGAGTGACAACATCGTTGCTCCAGTCCAATTGCAGCCTGTTTACCGAAGTTTTTGGAGTATTTCTTCGAGTAGAGATTGACGCCGTGACGAAGGTGTTTTCAAGAGATTTCATTGTAATTCTTAGTCATAGGAGTTACTTTGTATTTTTTTGGATCTTAGGTCCAAATCAATGTACATGTAATTGTTATGAGTATGAATAAAGTTACATGTTTTTCTAAAAAAAACTTTGGGGAAACCTTGAGAAACTCTCGCAGACACTCGAAGACAACTGTTGTTTTGGAGTGAGGGGCGACTCCGGCTTCGACTTCAACATGAAAGTGAAACTCTCCTTCACACCTTGAGCTTGTCGGCGTTTCTCCAACTTAGCAAGGAGAAGGCGCTGGATGAGGTAAATGCGTCTGTCTAAATTTGTTCCATATGCTTAGAAGACATGGGTGCGGTCGAAGTGGTAGACCCACCGTGATTGTAAGGACACTTTCTATGACGGGTGCATTTTCTAATGTTGTAAGCTTAACACTACATTATTATGTGGACATACATGATCAAATATGCATTTATGTATTAATGACTTTTGCATGTGGATGATTTTTAATTATTTTTTATCATTTCTCTGTTTGCTAGTTTGGCGCTATCATTTTACCCACACCTCATATTATTAAGCACTTGTTAGTCCAATTCACACACTTCTTAGAAGGTTACACCGCGACATGATGGATCCATTATATTCGCTGCTTACCAGCATGTGTCTCACTGCAATGACGCCCTTGGAGCGGAGATTTATCCTATTATGCAGGGGATGACTGTCACTACAACATACAGAACCGTCCATGATCATTGGGGATTCGATGTGGCCCACTTTCTCTAACGATGAATTAGTATGCACGGCTTATAGGCGTCTTGTTCATGGGGTCAAAACTATGATGAATTTCAGTGAGTTTGTTTCACAGAGAATTAGCAGGGACCGGAACAGAGTGGCCGATCGGTTGACAAATTATAGCTGTATACGAAGCGAAGCACAACCGTGTTGTTGCATCGAGGACCGACACGTATCGAGAAACTTTTGCCTTTCGACCGCAACTATATGAACACTGAATAAAACTCTCTTCTCTACGCAAAAAAGTACACAGAGAAAGATGTAGTTTCCATTCAAGACTAGACAGAGAGGATCATGATATCCTAGCACAAATCAAAAAGCTGAAAAAGAAGATTATTGTAGAGAGAAACCAGAGGCGAGAGAGGAGGAAAAAACCGGGAGAAATCAGGGAAGCAAACCACCACACTCCCTCCCTCCCTCTCTTCTCCCCTTCCTCCCTCCATCCCTCCCACCTGACCAGCGACAGATCTGACCAGCCAAGCTCTCCCCCCCACCCCTGCGGTTGGCTCCGCTCCCCGGCCCTCCCTCCCAGATCCCGATCTCCCATGCCGCCGCCTCCCCTCCCCTAGCCCCCCCGTGCGCGCGCCCGCCATGGCCTCGCGCCC
>NC_041383.1:57743244-57744338 GCF_002162155.2 Triticum dicoccoides
CGGGCGGCGCCCCGCAGTCCATCACCTCGCTCCTCAACAACCCGCTCCCCTCGGCCTCCGCGGGCTCCTACTGGCTCCCGTGGCCCCCGCCGGCCGCGCCCCCGGAGGCCCCGCCCCCGCCCTCCCACCCCTGCGAAGTCTCCCGCGCCGACTTCGCGCCCTACCTCGCCCGCGTCGCCGATCCCTTCGCGCGCTTCGCCGACGTCCGCCTCCACGCGACCGCCGAGCTCGCCCTCGCCGCCTCCGACGACGGCGCCCCGGCCGCCGCCTCCCCGTCCTCCGGCCTCGCCGCATGCCTCCGCGAGGTCCCCGCGCTCTTCTTCAAGGAGGACTTCGCGCTCGAGGAGGGGGCCACCTTCGAGGCCGCCTGCCCGCTCGCCGAGCCCGCCCTGCAGGAGCGCCTCGGCCAGCACCTGGACGTCGTCGAGGCGCACCTCGTGCAGGAGATCGCGCGCCGCTCCGAGTCCTTCTACGAGGCCCAGGGCCGGCTCCGCGGCCTCGACGGGGAGATCGTCGCCGCCGTCGGGAGGATCCGGGAGCTCAGGGAGGTCGTCCGGGTGCTCACGGGCGACCTCGTCGGGGACGCCCAGCAGGTGCAGGAGCTCAATGCCACCCGGGGGAACCTCGTCGCGTTGCAGGAGAAGCTCACCATCATCCTCTATGTCAGTCAGGCTCTGGCAGCCCTCAAGCTGGTGAGTGGTCTTACCGAGCATTGCGTTTTGTTTGCTTGTGGATCAGCAATGTTGCTCCCAGAAATGGTCCGGACATGTACTGCACATTGTTTATTGATGTGGTGTGTTACCATTTCTCTGGTAGTTCCGTGAGTCGGTTGATAGTCAGGTCAGGTGCCAAGTATGCAAAACCACAAAACCATGCGCATACAGATATTGATGAACTGATTGATTGATTAGCTGACAACCATTGCTGTGCATGGAACACCATGAATTGCTACGCTATATGCATGCCAGTGTTTTCATATGGTACCTTGGAAGTCACAAATGATAAGTGCCAACTGTAGGTCGACATGGAGACATGCTGTCCATTCTTGAGTTGTTACACTGGAAAAATGGATGCATGGGAAATGGGGATCCGGC
>NC_041383.1:57744509-57760935 GCF_002162155.2 Triticum dicoccoides
TAACGGGGTAGGCCCGGGCCTTATTTTGTTCCAATCAAATCAAGCCACGTACGCGGGAGCACGGATGGGCACACGCGTGGGGCTCAGGCAAGTCTCGTCCCGGAAATGGAGCCTAACGATGTCTTTGGATCCATCTTCTTGCCTTATTAGGGACAATGGTCTTTATTTGATCGCAGAGAAATTATGACCGGTCTTTGTTTGAGAGGATATGAGCTTGTGTAAATGCCCCATAAGCACATACTACTGTTCTAATTTCAGCGTATGACATTCCTTGTCCAACTGCAAATACAACCACATTTTTCATTTTTTGCTGCTAGTCCATAATTATCATTATTCTCTGCCAGATCACTGCTGTGCTATTTATGTAGTCCAATGATCTATTGTGTCTGATTTGACAGCCTGACCTGAACTGTTCATATTCAAGCAACGACTAGATTTTTGTTTTGCTTCTGTACTGAATATTTGAATCATAGTAACCTATTGCTTAAAGGTGCTTCCTGCCTTCAAATCTCCTCTGTGCGCTGGGTTTATAAGCTTGTCCTACATGTGCAGCTAGTGCTAGCGGCAGATTGTGCTGGTGCGCTTGATGTCATTGATGACTTGCAAAATCTCATAGTAAGTTACCTAAACATTACCTTCTACATGATCTGATGCCAGTGTTATCGTAATTTTCCTACGTAATGCCGGTACTCTCTGCCATCACAGCCACCTAGCAAATTTCCAATAAATGGCTGCAGTCGGCCGACATTTGCAGTATGTGTAACTTATGTTTATTATACATAAATTCTTTCAACCAGGACACTGATGAACTTGCTGGGCTTTATTGCTTTCGACATATTCGTGATCAGTTGGGAACATCATTAGATTCAGTGAACAGGTATTTTCGTACAAACTAAACATACATCCTATCAATATGATGTGCTCTTATTTATAGGGGCAATACTCATCACATGAATGACATCTCTGGTGTGAAAAATAAATACCTATACATGCTTAATACATTATGAATTCTGACAGAAAGCTTGAGACATAATCTCTATCAGTGTAGGTAGGCTGATTTATGAGATCAGGAACCATGTAGTGTTTTAACTTCAATTGCAATTTCATCTGAATATCTGAAACAAAAGTGGAAACATATAGAGGCTTGATACTGCAGTCCTTTGTTGGTATCTTGTCGTAGCAGTATGATCTATCAGAGTACACATCAATGCTACAAATGCGCCAAAGTCACCCCTAGGTGGTCGGTCTAGGCGCAGCAAGGCAAAAGTACCCGAGGCTACACAGGGCTCAGCGCCTTTGTGATGCAAGGTGCATGCCTGGTCAAACTGCGTGTTAACAAGATTAAGAGAGTGCATTGAATCCTAATGTGAAGGTCCTAAGTTCAAAATAAAGCCAATGTAATGCCCCAGTTTTCATCATTGCCACCTAACTTCCCGTTGATTTACCGATGTAGCACCTCAAGTGTGCCTTGCGCCTAATACTGCCTTCATAGCCATTGATATGATTGGCAATTGAGTAGTTCTGGGCCATTGTTTTTCTTTGTCACAGGTTTACTACATGAGCCAAAGCATTTTGTTGGCTTCTCAATATACTCATATACATGGATCCCAATAAGATATTTTAAGTGAAATACATTTGTTGATGCTTAATTATTGTGCAAGCCAATGTCAAATGGAATGATTCTGTTCCAATGATACTCAAATGTCAACTAGACTTTAGTCAGCGTAATGTTTCAGTTGTTTTGTGGGATATTAAGGCCTTAATCAGTAAATCCATTTAAGTGACATTTTAGTGAAAATGTACCCTAGATCCACCTATATCCTTTAAATTTAGTTTCTATATTGTTTGATTGCTAATTGTACGTTATCGTCATCTAGAATATAAAGGTCAATTTTGTCATTATAATCTGAAGCTACCTTAAAATCCTGTAATTTTATTTTCTTTATATTTGCCCCCTAGAATAGTGATGTTGTTTGCAGCCTTTTCTGTTCCATCAGCAACTTGCTGTTTAACTTATTATTCATTCTTGTAGCATTCTTTCAGCAGAGTTTGTTGACATTTTAGTGAAAATGTACCCTAGATCCACCTATATCCTTTAAATTTAGCTTCTATATTGTTTGATTGCTAATTGTACGTTATCGTCATCTAGAATATAAGGGTCAATTTTGTCATTATAATCTGAAGCTACCTTAAAATCCTGTAATTTTATTTTCTTTATATTTGCCCCCTAGAATAGTGATGTTGTTTGCAGCCTTTTCTGTTCCATCAGCAACTTGCTGTTTAACTTATTATTCATTCTTGTAGCATTCTTTCAGCAGAGTTTGTACGGGCTGCTGTTCCTGATGGAAAAACTGTCGATGCGATGGTTTTATCAACTGTGAAAAGGAAGACTTCTACTCCCCTCAATGGGACTGATCATGAAGTATGTGCGCTTTCAATTTTGCAATTCTCCATCTCATAATTGGCCTGTCTTTACCTGATTTTAACGCAATGCATTCATGCTGAGTTTTTTGTGTACCTTTCATGGCAACTTTAAATAATGTTAATTAGTTAACTGAAATTGAATGAACATCACTAATGAAGTGTGATTGGGAGATCTAGAGAGGTTAAGAACTGGTAGGGGAATACCAATCATTCATGCTGAGTTAGTGGTACCTGCAGCGCCTGTTTCCACTTGCAACCATTGGCTCTGTAAATGAATCAATGCCAAGAAGGCAAGGACATTGCTATTTTGATTTCTTTGTAGCCTCATCACATTACATTATTATTTCTGTCATTGTATCCTTGTTTTGGGAAACTTTTGTATTTTGGAGTCGCATCCATATAGCGTACCCAAGCAATGTAGTTTATTTTTTTCAAGGAAATGCAGAGGACCAGAAGGAAAGAGTTTGCTTACAATCCTCCTAAGAGGCCAAGTTCAAAACAACAATGTAGTTTCTTGATGACTAAAATAATTTTACCAAAATTTCTGTTTGATGTATGTCGAGTGTCAACATAGGATCCTCATGTCACAAAACGATTCGACCAGGTGGCCGATCGAAGGGGAGTAGATGATTGCTGCTGGAGTCTGCCTCATTCTACCTTTGTTTTTCTTGCTGCATTAAAGCTGGCTTTTAGACTATGCGTGATGATCCTTTTGGACTCCTGCTGTTTGGTTTGTAATAGGACTAGTTGTTGCTAGCTGGTGCTGCCAGGTTTTTGCCCCATGGCATCCGTTTCGACGGCGGGCGGATGCAGTGGGTTTCCTGGCAGTGCTTGAACTCGCTCTACCTCTTTCCCCTCTCCATGACAATGTTTCTGGAACTGTTGTATTTCCGTTCATTTGCAACGGAAAGGGGTTTAGCCCGGTTAAAAAAAACCCATAGGATCCTCACGTCACAAAACGTGATCCCGAAATAATTACAGTTTTCAGATCATAAACTATGTTACCACACTGTTACCATATATACCACGACTGTGGCCCAATCAGTTCTTGATCTTCTCCAATTTGCCAGAAGGTGAAATACTAATTTGTTTTTCTAACAATTGTTTGATGTGTACTGTACTTCTTTGGTTTAGATTATGGTTTCATTTTTAAGCGACACTGTTGTTCTAGTAAATTGTTTTCAGCTCTGTTCCTTCTATTGACCGATGTTCATCATTTCAATGCAGGTAAACGTTGATGAGGAGGATGGCTTCATCCTCAGAGATCGTCTTCTCCCCCTCATTATTTGCCTGCTGAGAACGGTTAGTTCTGTCAGATATTTCCATTAAGTTGAGATATTCAAATGGAGGGTGGATGTGCAGAAATCTTTTCAATTGTTATAGAGCTAGCGATTGGGGCTTTAGTGTAAGACGACATATAGATTTAGTTCCAGAGAAGCACTTATTCACATTTGTATGCGCTATTTAGCACACAATGAGCACAATAATTTTTGTGATTATTCAATTAGTTTCTCACTCATATAAGCTGGGTTTATGGGGCCTTATAAGAGACTACCCTCACTAACAGGGCACTTGTAATAAAATGCCCTCTAAAATTCCATGCATACAGAAAACCAAGTTCAGTAATTTTTTTTGAAAGGTCAATCACCTATGAGCTTAAAAAGCTAAGTGGTGGAAGGATCATGCTTATTTATTTCTGGATATTTGGTATATTCAGAGTCATTAGTCTGTGGGATACAGAATAATAAGGTTCACATTTATATCTCGCAGGACAAAGTTCCTGCAGTGCTCAGAATGTACCGGGATACCCTTATTACTGTTATGAAAGCTTCAATCAAATCCACAGTTGCTGAGATGCTTCCAGTCTTGATTTCCAAACCAATAGATTCTGATTCAGTAACTGGGGACAGAGCTGCCGATTCTGATGGTCTTACATTTTTTTCTTAATTCAATATCTGTCTTCATAGCTTGCTACTTTGCACACTAACTTCCTACTTGCTTTGAACTGCAATTGTGCAGCTGGAGGCCAGTCTTTAGCAAATAAACTGCGTAGTCTATCATCTGAAGGTTTTGTTCAGCTTTTATCGGCTATTTTTAGTATAGTTCAGGTAAATTGGTTTCTCAATACGGTATCATTTTGTTTTCCTTTAAATGAAGATGGTCTACAAAATTAAATCTTAATCCGTACCTCCTTTCCAGGTACATCTACAGCAAGCAGCTGAAGTTAAAAAAATAGTTCAGTGGATCATGCGAAACCTTGATGGGAACATAAGTCCTGATGACACAAATCCTGTCGTACAACATGGTGGCTCAGTTGATCTTCCCCAAGAGAAAGACTATGATGTTACTTCACGGGTCTCTAATACTGTTACACGCACTCCTACTAAGCTTCCGTTGTTTCAAGGAAAGACAAATGATATGTCCAGTATAAATTCAATAAAAAATATTCGGTAAGTTAAGTTATAACTTGCTCTTTGTTCTGTAAAAACCAATTTAATTGCTGGTATCATGGTGATACTGTGGTCAGTTTTGGCAAATATACTATTTCATTACTTGCAAACCTTTATATGTGATGACGCAAACACAGATTTGCTTGAGCACTTGCATTTTCTGTAGAGCTGATGTGTTGAGAGAAAGCACAGAAGCAGTGTTTGCTGCATGTGATGCTGCACATGGACGATGGGCTAAGCTGCTAGGTGTTCGTGCTGCTCTACATCCCAAGTTAAGGCTTCAGGAGTTCCTGATCATCTATAATATAACAGAAGAATTTATAGCTGCTACAGAAAAGGTTATTATTTTCTCTGTTCAAATTATATGCACATATATCCATGTTAATTGCGTAAAAGCAAGTTATGATATTATTTCCACCTCTTGTCCTCATAGGTTGGAGGCAGGTTAGGTTACAACATTCGCGGAATTCTACAGCAACAGTCAAAGCAATTTGTTGAGTATCAGCATAGTGTTCGGGTGAGTTATGTATTACTTTGCTGAAGTTTACGGAAGCTAGATTTACAGTTTTACAATCAGATAATGGAACAAAGTCAGAAGCTTGTTTTAAATTTTGTTAGTACGAGCAACAGCTTATAGGATAATTACAACACCATTGTGCCTGAAACATGAATTGGTAATGGTGCTATTTCTGAAGTATAAAGCCTTCAGCCTTCTCGCTCAGTTATAGCCTATGGATGTACAATAGCTTGTATACAATGCGGTTCCTTTCTAGTTCTGTTTTGCAAACAACATTACCCACAGTATTGGTATTCACCATCATCAAATAACTTCAGGTTGAAATGATAGTGGAACTGAGGACACAAAGGCCTAAGCTGCTCGTCAAAATTATTTGAATTATCTTAAAAAATTATAACACTACGGTTTATTAAAAAAATTGATATAGATTTTGGATTGATACCAATCTTATTTTATAGTTGATGCATGATTTATAGAGTTTTTTGTGCTCTGAACGTTTAATATTCCTTTGAAGATGGCAAAAATTAAGGCAGTTCTTGACCAAGAGACATGGATCGCTGTTGATGTTCCTGAAGAGTTCCAAGTGATTGTTCTGTCACTGTCATCAACTGACTTTCCTGTTAATGGCATGGAGATGCCTAGCAATGATAACAACTCAAAGCTCAGTGAGGATGGGGTTTCAACAAGTCAAGAATCAGCACATTCAACTGAAAATAATGTTGAAAATAGCAATGGAACATCAACGACAAGCAATGAAAACAAGGTTGAATCCACTTCTCAGACTGAAAATAGTGTTGCTGGCCATGTTAGGCCAGTCTCGCAAACCATTGTGCTTGGAGGTGTTGGCTATCATATGGTGAACTGGTTAGTCATCTAAAACTTTCATTTAATTCTTCAAAACAAGTTACTGTTTCTTCTTTCTAAAACTTGCCATGTTGAGGATAAATTAGATCAGTTGCCACACTTTACTAACCCAGAAGTGTGGCAAAGAATTCATCCAGTAACAGTTCCTGTATTCATCTGCTATTCTTCTATAGTGATATATGCTGTCTTTTTTCTGTTTCTCTCGTCATCTTATTTACTCATTTAATCATCTGTGTTTCTGTGAGATGTATCCTTGCCTTTTCTCAATGACGCTTCAATTTTTGTTTGGCAGCGGTCTGATATTGTTGAAAATGCTATCAGAATATGTTGACATCAGTAAATGTTTGCCATCGTTATCTTTTGAGGTGGTCCAACGTGTTGTTGAGATATTAAAGCATTTCAATACCAGGACTTGCCAACTGGTTCTTGGCGCAGGTGCCATGCAGGTATCATTGTTTACCATTGGTAACAATAATTCCTCATTGTTTAAATATGTAAACACAGCTCGTAATTTGCTATTAGCATTTTCTCATAATTTACCATTTAATGTGGATTGTTTTAATAAATCTTTGAATAAATATATGTCTCTGCTGAGAACCACCTCTTGGTGTGGCGGTGGAGCTGTGGGGGCATGACTCCACCCACCAGGTTTATAATTCTGGTGCTCACATGTATGCTGTATCTGTATGGGTCTCCTGTACAGTCTTTCTATTAAAAAAGTAGATGTCTGCTAAATGAACTTGCTATCAATTTCTCATTGTTCATCATCGTATAGGACACTATTTGCACAATAGTGTTTTAGCTATATGGAAACACAACAATTTTTTAAGAGAAGACGAAAATCTTCTCTGTTTTTTTTGAACAATAGTACTTCAATGCACCAGTAGTTTCCTCAAATCTAAATCAAGCTAAATAGCTATTTAATGTGCGAAAATTCGAATCTGAGCCCGAGCTCATCTGCACCTGCGCTCACGAAAAAAATCAAAATAAATACTAGAAAAATTCAAAAAATTCCAAAAAAAATTTGGGTGGTGGACAATTTGATGTGTGAGGGACGCTCCAATTTTCAAAACATTTGGACTTCTGTGCAGCTCTCAGCAAAAAAGACAAATCGGAGGTCTGTAAAAATGTGTACTCATATACTGTTCTGGTCGATTTGTCTTTTTTACTGAGAGCTGCACAGAAGTCCAAATGTTTTGAAAATTGGAGCGTACCTCACGCATCAAATTGTCTACCACCCATTTTTTTTTTTGGAATTTTTTGAATTTTTCTGAATTTTTTACGAATTTTTTTTGACCGGGTGCAGATGCACCCGGGCACCGAAACGCCATTCTCTTTAATGTGGGCATGTGCTGCCACACTTCTTTTTTTATATATCAAGAAGTCTGGACTGCTTGGTTTATTTTCCTTTGGTTCCTTTTCAGGTATCTGGTCTGAAATCAATTACTTCTAAGCATTTAGCTTTAGCAAGTCAAATTATCAGTTTCATACATTCTTTGATTCCAGGTAAGCATTTTTTACCTACCTTCTGTCTTTTTGCTGCACTGTTATTTATTGTATCCATACTTTCTGTTAATTTTGCCAAAACATAGAGTTCTGAAGGCTGACTATCCTGTCACTTCAAGTGCATTATCTTATCTTATTATATGTTTTTAGTTGATTATTTTGTGTCTTGATTTGTTGGTGGGATGAAGGGTTGGAAAACTGGAAACCAGGGTCCTTAAAAAGATATCTACAGAAATATAAGCTGAAGCGCTTTTGTCTCTCCCTAGAACTGTTGGTATTTGAGTAGCTATATGATGTAGAAGGGTAGGGAACAACACAAACTTGAAAAAGTAGAAGCAATAGATAGTTTCCAGCTTAGGGACCAGTACCAGGTGTGCTTTTCCCCTTTGTTTATCTAGAGCCTGATTCATGTACTCTAGTAACTTTCATGTGATGGTGATAGCCTGATAGGCAATAGATTTATTTCGGTACAAGTAAACTGCCTTCCAGCCAACCAGAACTAACATTGCATTTAATTAATAAATTCACAAAATATGCAACATATATCCCAAGAGCCATCCTGTTCTTGCTGCACCCAATATTTACTTAGGGAAAAGAAAATGCAAATGGCCATGTTGAACCAATTTTTCTAGGATGAACTATTTGGGAATCCTTGAAGTATCTGTGATTTTGATCACTGCTTGGCCAAACCATTTTTGTTTGAAATTGCAGATATTCGTCGAGTACTTTTCCTGAAAATACCGGAAGCACGTAAACATCTGTTGATGTCTGAACTGGATAGAGTTACTCAGGTATGATTTCTATTTTATTTATTTGACATTTCATGGATTAGGGTAACTCTTGACTGGCACCAACCTGTTTTATGTACTTGCATGAATTTCATTTCTTACAAGTTTCTCGGAAATGACAGGACTATAAGGTTCATCGAGATGAAATTCACACCAAGCTAGTCCAGATAATGAGAGAGAGATTGCTAGCAAATCTTAGAAAATTACCGCAAATCGTGGAAAGTTGGAATGGACCAGATGATAATGATTCTCAGCCAAGTCTATTCGCCAAAGCTGTTACAAAGGTAGTTATGGTTTAGCACATTACTCCTTCTGTTTCTTTTTACTCCGCATATAAGATTTGTCTGAGGTCAAACTTTGTTTGACCAAATTTATATTTAAAAATATCAACATCTACAATATTAAAGTTATATAATACGAATATTAATTCCATGATGTATCTAACAATATTGATTTGGTATTGTGAATGTCGATAATTTTTCCTATAAACATGGTCAAACTTTATGAAGTTTAACTTCAGAGAAATCATATATGCGAAGTAAAAAGAAATGGATGGAGTATCAATGGAAATCACTCTGTTAATACCTCTGTTCCTAAATGTCAAGACGTTTGGACTGCAAAAATGTCTTACATTTAGGAACAGAGGGTGTATCATTTAATTATGATTTGTAGCCACACTCCTTGTGATTGTTCAATGGAAATGCAAATTCATTTGTTGCTACCTGGAAACAACATCTTAACTCGTTTATTGACCCCCATTTACCGTCCTTTATTCTCCTGGAATCTTGTTCAGATGTTTTCACTTATTTATGTTATTTGAATTCTGACTCAGGCTTTCCTTTCAGTTTAGTTAACTGTTGCTGAAATTTTTGTACATAAACAATTTTGCAGGAAGTCACTTACTTGCATCGCATCCTCTCTCAAATACTGCTTGAGGTAGATCTGCAAGCAATATTCAGGTAAAGAAGTATCCTTTGTATCTTTAGAATCTTTGGACCATATCTTTTTTTTAGAATGGTGAGGTTATCAGCTTCGGCTATTACTCAGTGTATGTAGCTGGTAAACTTATTCATGATATGTAGAAAACCCTCAGTGGAACACCAAACCTACATCGCTTTAAAACAATTGGAGCACTGAAGTTTTGAGAACAATTTGTGAGGTGTTACTGTTCTCTAAGATGAAGCTCAGTTCATTGGGGTAGCAACCATACGAGGGCCATTCAGCATAGCTGAAGGCTAGAGATCGTAGGGGAAGTTGAGACCATATGAGATAAGAACCTTGAGAGACTAATTCATTCTTCTTGTTGCTTAACTGAGCATGATGATAACGCCTCCTTATTTATAAGGAGGTCCTAACATATTAGGCCTAGAGATAAACCAATTAAAGCCATCTAAACATAAGTCAAACTATTTGTCTCTAACTAAATAATTTCAATGATTTACCCCCTGGGGTAATGCAACTTTGGCAAACCGAGTTAAAAACAGCATGTGGTGGTAGTGACGCTGCTCAAGCTGAAGTAACCACGTGAACAATACTCTAATGGGCTTCATGTAATGCAAGTAGCACCATTATTTCTAATTTTGATTTTTATGTTTAATAATGATTTTGCTGAAATATTATCCATAGAATGACAATTCATTATTATTTGTTCCCTTGCAATGTCTTATTGACTCTTAATATCGTTTGACCCTTTTATGCAATGCAGGCAAGTAGTCCAGATATTCCATTCCCATATTACAGAAGCATTTTCGAAGTTGGAAGTCAGTAGTCCTCAGGCAAAGAACAGGTACAGTACCAATAAATCGCACTGCTACACTTATGCCATTTTTCCCCACATGCAAAAAAAAAAAAAAGAAAAGAAGAAGAATCGATTAATTTTTCGTATGTGTCGTATGTATTCTATACCTATACTTTTTTAACACTGCTGTTTTAATGATTGATGAAACCCAGATTATGTCGAGATGTTCAGCACATTCTTGTATGTATTCGAAAGTTGCCTGCTCAGAACTTCAGCTCAGAACCTGTTCGAAATTATGGTCTTCTTGACGAGTTCTTGGCTGAGAAGTTCGGGACAAAAGTTGACGAGTGATTAACATGTACATTAGGAACTGACTCCTGTCTGCAAATGTTCAGTGGTGGTAAATATGGCAAATGTGAAGTTATCAAAGACACCACTGTTGGCATAAAATCCTATGCAGGTATAATTTGGATTCATACCTTTGTGACTTGTTTGCTTTCTCACGTCGTAGACAACTAGATATCTTCCAATGAAAAATTCAATCCTGGTTTGTCTCTCATGGCCTTCCGGAGCAACTTATGTAGATTGATCTTCCCTAAGAGATATTTGAGTTAGTTTGATCCTTTAATCTCCGTCCCAAAATTCTTGTCTTAGATTTGTCTAAATACGGATGTATCTAACACGGGTATTTGACAACTAAATGTCCTGGCAACTAATATGCAATGCTGCCAACCATGCAGGTATTGCTGCGGAGGGTATCGGAAGCAAAGCGCTCTTGATGGCAATGAATTACCATGTCAATACATCCAATAGCGCTTTGTGGGATCACATGCCAATGGTTTTCCACACCTGACCTGAGCCGAAATTTTTGCACCGTACTTCCGCCATGTTAGGCCGTGTTTCATCTTTTGCTTGTTCTGATAGTATTTCAACCCTTTTTGTGGGAAAAGCTGATATTGGTTAGATGTTGGGTATAGAAGAGCCATAGAGGGAACCTGACAAAGACATTTTCGGCAGCACGGCCCATTCTTTGCATATTGCCCTGACGTTTGGTGCAGTGTGTTATTAGTTGGATATCGTGTCGTTGATGCAGCCGAGTGTATCTTGTTCCTGTAAGGTTTGTATAACTATTCTTGTCAGTGCAGTAATAAGTAATTGTGAAATGTTTAGTACATGCAGATATTCATACTATACATGGTTATTTAACAGGAATTTGAGTTATTTTTTTTGAAAGCCTGATAGATCAACTAAACATGGTGATCTTTTATCTGGGCAGAAATTTGAATTTTTTTGTAAATGTATTCTTGAATAGTAGGCAGAACAAACCAATGGGTTTGAAATTTATGAAAGCGATGAATTCGTGAGCAAAAACCATGGTCTGTGCTAATCGGTTTTGTTGTAATATTTGAATATCTTGTCAAGAAGATTACCAAGGTTTGTATTAAGTTGGGATGTGTTTGCCGTGTTTCAAATGAACCGGACAATTCTTCACCTTGGGAGTGAGTAATTTACACGATCCAAATTGTACTTCCCTTTAATGATCAAAACAACAAAGTGGAATAGAAGTCCAGTTCAAACAAACAACAATAAGGAAAACAAAGTCCAAACACTATCCAAAGTGTACTCACGGGTCTAATCCGTTCGGACCGTTTTTCTTCGACTCAACGGATAAAAAAGCCAGAGCATTATTTTCAGAAGAAAAAGAAGAGAAAAAATGGTTCTCCTCGTCCCATCCACACTCCCACGGGCACCCTACGGAGCAGCCGCGTCCACATCGTCGCCGACGCCGTTATCCATTCACCCGCGCCCAAGGCGGCATGCTCTCGCCGTCCCGCGCTGCTCCGCTCGCCGGACTCCGCCGCCCACCGACGCAGCCGCCGGCAGGGAGGCCGCGGCTGCTGCTTCTTGGGCCGGCAAGCTAGCCGGCGCCGTGCCATGGAAGGCGGCCGTCTCCGGCGCGCTCGCGCTCACCTTGTCCTTCTCCTGCTGTAAGCCATCAGTCTCACTCTTCATCTTCCTTCCGTCGAGGCAGTTGCTCCTTGCTCGCAGTTAGCAGGCAGCACGGCAGGCTCCGGTTAATTGGAGGTCTAGAACAGCTCCACGTTTAGTTTTTCTGACCATGCCCTCATCTATAACAACGAAATGTTGCGTGACTCGTTGCTAAATCAACAAATTTGTCATCTGATTTTTATTTTTTTTGGTGTGCTGCATGGTAACGCTATGCGAATCAATGCACCATCAACACGAGACCGAAGCTCGAGTCTGAACCCGAAAGGCGAAGCTCAGTCCAGTTCATTCAGAGTGTACAGCGTGTTTGGACTTTGGACGCTCTTTATCCATAGTCCATGTTTCCAGAAAGAGTAGTTTTCAGCAATTGCCCCCTTTGCTGTAACAGTAGTGCCGGCGGCAGAGGCAGAGGCGGCTGATGAGTTGCATCCACGCGCAACTGAAAATCTTTTGCATCCTCCATCGTGGTTCTGCAACGGAGAAAAAAAAATCTAATCCCTTGGTGAAGTGGTGAAAATTGCGGGCTGTGGCATAAATAGAAGATGTGCTGTTGTTTTGGAGTGGCATTTTGCAATTTTTTTTTTGCATTATCATTTTTTTTATTGCGAGAACAATATCATATTTTCGATGGCACACTTGAACGAAAAAGGATCATATGTGTGCTTTCTTAGTGGAAACTTCCCCTTCATGGCGATGCTACGTGCTTGCAGTTGTCGGTTTGGTCAATGCCAAGGCTGGGGTCAACAAGCCTGAGTTGCTCCCCAAGGAGTTCACCACCGTCATTGACGTCGCCGGTTTCCTCTCTTCAGGCCAGGTAAATCCAGACCTCAGATCTTGCACCATGAGCTGTCTGATGATCCACAACTCCTTGCAAATTTGGTGTCCGCGAGAAACAGAGTGACGCTAAAAGAAAATTTGCAAATTCCCTTGTGCATAATTTTCTTTAACCTGTTGTATTGACTTCCATAAGGGTGCAACTACAAATAGTTCTTATCTCCAGAGGGTAGTCTTAGTCTCTCTACCTTTTATTTTTATTAGGTGTTGATAATTGGATTACATATGTTCATAGTTGCTGACTATTTTGATTTGTTCTTAGGAAAATCGTTTACGTCAAGAGATAGAAGACCTAGAGAAGGACACTGGATATAAGTTGAGAGTTCTCGCACAAAATTATCCAGATACACCAGGTGATTTTTGCTTCTTTTTCACATTTGTATGAGTTGCATTGTATTTTATTTTATTATTTTTCTTCAGTTCATATGTGCATAGATATATGCAAGGATGGTATGTCTGTGGTCAAATATTGCTGAAGATTAATATGACTATAGCTAGTAAAATTTTCTTGACTGGCCACATAAAAACATAGTACATATTATCTTTTGTTGAAATTATTTCCAGTAAGCAATTGTTTTCAGTTTTGTCACATACTGTCACAAATTTAATGGTTAAAATCATTATAGAAGTCATACACTTAGATATATTGCTGATCCTAAGATATCACCTTTTGACCATGGGGAATGCAAGTCTGGCCCATGAGGGCAACTGCGTATATTCAATTGGATCGGGAATGCTGATGTCCTGAGTTTGCTGGACTTACGAAGACTAATTTGTGAATCTATGCTGATTCTTTTTACTCGACAATCTGTATGTTTTCTTGATTAATGTACAGAAACCTCGTGTAATATGCAGTAGGATTATTCTCTCCTTATCTGGGAAACATTTACTCTCAAAACCAATGTAGAGCTTGTACTTGTGATTATCATTGGCCAACATGACATGTACTCCCTCTGTAAAGAAATATAAGCTATTATCATGTAATCTTTTATTAAGCTATTATCATTAATCTTTTATTCTTCTCTGTTATAGCTAAAAGGAGTCATTAGTTCGCACTCTCATGATTGTGCACATGTATCGTAGCACATAAAAATTGACTAATGCTCTGTGTTACAGGATTGGCTATCAAGGATTTTTGGCAAGTTGATGACAGAACTATTGTCTTCGTTGCAGATCCCACCTTCGGTAATGATACTTCTGTTTTAAAGATAATATTCACACTACACTTAGTTTTTCCTTTGCCATGGCTATTTTGCTATCTGAATAACGGAACCGATCCCCCATATTGATTGCAAATTTTAGTATACTACTCTAATAAAGTTCAGATATGGATCATTTGCAAATTGTAGTTCCGGAATTAAGAAAACTGAACACTGCTGGGGTGAAGCATGATGCAGGAATGATCATGACAACCATTCGGTTCACTTATCCATGCAGCTGATATGTCGTTTAAGCCTAAGGGCATACTCAATGATGTTAACTCCTGGTGTATACATTTCGGGTTTGCATAATATTATCTTGCAACAACACACGATTCTTGATGTAGGCTGCACTATTGCACACAAGTGCATGCACTAGGGTGTGTACAATGCCATGCACATGATCCTGATCTAGAATTCCAGATTTGTTACATCATAGCGCCTTCAATTTTGCAATAAAACTCAGTTTACAGTATTTTTATTTCTGCTAGATAAGTTTTGAGACGCAAGTGTTGTCACGCACTCGTGCTTACTGGCAGGACAGAAATGCTCAAGCGTGGCTCTGTTTTTGTAGGTAACATTATAAATTTCAACATTGGTTCATTGATTGATCTAGACATTCCTCAGAGCTTCTGGAGTCGTGTTGCAGGGAAGTATGGAAACATGTTCTATTGGAAAGAAAAGGTTAACACGGCATAACCTTCGTAATGCTGCGTAGTTTTCCTGTAGCTTTTCCTGATCATGCCTTTGTTTATGGCACATGGAACAGGGAGAGGATGCATCAATTGAAGGCGCTGTGATGGCAATATCGCGCTGTCTGAGAGAGCCCACAGGGGCAAGTAATTGTTCGGAGGTATTTTAGAGGTGGAAGTTCATCGTGGAAGGACTGTGACATGACGAAGATAAGACCAGCGAATACTATATGTACATAATCGAAATGTCAGTTACATGAACTGAACATATTTTTGCCTTAATTTTCTAAAGTCAAAGGACATTCGTTTATCCTCGGTAGAATGCTGCAAAGATACAAAATCATCACCACCTGGCATCTGATAATCTGGGCCAGTTCCCGCCCGTTTTTATAGCCAGTGTGGACCAAGAAGACCAAGATATGCTATCTGAACTGGCTATCTACAGTACTGATTCAACATCGTTTTCGGTCATCTTTTTGGCTGATTCGATCGATTCTGGTTGGTCTGCACCTATTTTTCATGTTAATTTCAAGTTGGAAAATACCAGTTTCATCCTCGATTCAACTTCGAACATGACTTGGTGTTTGACACGAGGATAAGCATATCTACGTTGGGAAAAATAAAATTGAGGACATGCCAGTACCCACTGTACCTAAGGGCATCTTCAACGACATGCCTCAAAATGCCCGCAAATGTCCGGAACCGCGCGTCCGAACAGTTTATGCCATCCAATGCGGTGCCGTATATCTTCATGGACGCGTCCGCATGTCTAAATCTTGCAAACCGACACCAAACCCGGTGGAGATTTGCGGGCGTCCGGACTCATGCCACATATGCATCCGACAACCTGGTCCCAACCAAAATCCTCTCCCTACATTCATACAGGTCCAAAGCGGATGCGACCGGTCTACAACATGCCGTTTGGGAAGCGCGACATTGAAGCGGAGCGGTGGCGGCTGACGACGGGGAGATGTTGTGTGACGCCTGGATACTTAAGCTATAGTAACCCCTACGAATGATGCCACGTCACCGCGATTACTGTTGGTAACCTCGCGATGATCCAATCACGTTCGAATTCAAAATCTAGAATTAAGTCAAACAGCAAAAGTTTTCAAGCATAAAAACTAAAATGTTCAAAGCATGACAAATAATCTCTGGTTATTTGCCATGTTGAAACCTATATTTTAAAATGTGTTTTGAATGCCCTAAAATAAATAAAACAGGGGCTAAAACTATTATTAAATGCTTTTAATTATCAAACAAATGCAAACTACTTTTTTTTAATATGCCAAATTATATGCGGCAGTAGCCTATTTTATAATATTATTTTAGGTGCAAGTCTTCTATTTAATATAACTAGTTTCGTTTTAAAAAGTTTGGAAAACAGGAAAGCTTTAAAAAAACAAA
>NC_041383.1:57761367-57794042 GCF_002162155.2 Triticum dicoccoides
TCGCCTCTGCGCCTCCCCTCTGCCAGATCCACCTCTCCCGTCTCCTCTCGCTCGATCCCGAGCGCGCCCGTCGCCACGGCCCCGTCCTTGCCACCGCCACCCTCGCCACCTCGCCTCGTCCCCGTGGCAGATCGGTTCTACGACCCTCGCTACGTCCTCCTCGACCACCTGCTCGTGCCGGGATCCCATGCATCGCCCCAACGTCGTCACCTTCTTCCTCGGGCCGCCCCCGTCTTCTTCGACTCCGGCGACTGCTGCTGCTACTAAGCCTCTCACCGGCCCCCGTGTGCCGTGCGGTGAGCTCCTCTACCTCCTACCTTTCTCCGTTTTCTCTCGTGCGCACCCTAGCTAGCTCTCACGACGAGGTCGAATGCATTGCTGAGGAGCTCGTCGCCGACGCGTCTCCGGTGACCGTTTGGTCACGGGCTCGTGCCCATTGGACTCGCCGCACCGCGTAGCTCCTCCCCTTTTGCTCAATAGCGTGCTGCCTCACCGTTTCCGTCGTCGGACGAAGCCGCTCCGCCGCTGGCCTCGACGCCGACGCCTTTTCCAGCCAACTCCGGCGACGCCACCGCCCACAGTCGATGCGCCTTCGTGCGCTTGTTCGAACGCCCCTAACCACGACCTCCCCCGTGCCCTATAGCAGAATCCCGGTGCCCCCCTATACGCGCCGTCGTGATTTTTGTCGCCGACGGCGAAGCTCCGGCACCGCTGACATGGCACCACCTGGGGCCACCCCCTGGTCACTAACCCATGGGCCCCGGGGGCCCGTCTGGCCAATTGACCTGGTCAACCCCGCTGACTGGACCGACCCCCAGCCGCTGACAATTGGGGCCCACTTCCCCTCTTTAGCTAAAATGTTTTAAGAATAATTAATTAACTTACTTAGACACTAACAGGTGGGCCCAGTAGTTTAACTAACTATGTTTAGATTAGTTTTTAACTCTGTTTAACCCACTGTCTATGACAGGCGGGTCCCCAACCGTCAGTTTGACCAGTCAACTGGCTGGTTGACCGCTGATGCATTGATGACGCCATGTTGACATCACCTTCCTTTTTCTGTTTTAATTTAAATAATAATAATATTAGAAAAACAGTTAAAACTTTGAAAATTAATATAAAATAATTCATAGCTCGGATGAAAAAGTTTTATACATGAAAGCTGCTCAGAACGACGAGACGAATCCGAATACGCCCTCCGTTCGTCTATCACACGTCCCTAGCATAGCAAACATGCAACCTTTCCCTTCCGTTTCATCTGTCCGAAAATGCCTAACTCTGGGAGAACTTCCCGGATGTTATCACCCTTCGCCGGTATTGTGTAGCACCGCGTTAGAACACGTCTAGTTCTGCCTGTTGTCCTGTTATGCTCTTGCTTGCTATGTATTTACGGTTTTCTCCTCCCTCTTCTCTTCGGTAGACCCCGTGACGGCTGCCGATGCCGCTGTGATCGACTACGTCGACGACGACCCCTCCTTCTTGCCTGAGCAACCAGGCAAGCCCCCCCCCCTTTGATCATCCCGATATCGCCCATTCTATACTCTCATGCTTGCGTTAGATTTTGCTACTGTTATTGTTTGCTCCTATTCTGATGTATAGCCTGCTTTTGTACCTGCTTATTGTTACCTACCTGCTTATCCTAAACTGCTTAGTATAGGTTGGTTAGTGATCCATCAGTGACCCCCACATGTCCTTGTTGCCCCTGTTGCATCTTCGACGACTCGATCAACGTGATCGACGACCAGAGCCCGACACCTCACATCATATCACGCCCCTTTAGTTGCTCCGTTCTGCAGAGCTACTATCGAGTGCCGAGGGTGATCCCTCATAACACACTCCTGATGATAATTCTGTAGTGTAGCTATTCGGTCATGGTCAACAAGGGTGGTTTCTCGTTCACCATTCCCGATACGGCTCTGTCGTGCAACACCTCAAGTGTGAACCTCGAGGGTGGTCCCTCTTACGTTCACCTTGATGATTACATTGAGTGGAATCCACCGGGGGTGATTCCTCATGTTTTCCCCTTGATGTTTGGACACACGGTTACCTTGACTTTACTTGAGACCTTGGTGAAAGTCGAGCGGGCCCGGAGAGCACCTGCAAGATGGTTACGTGGCACGGCCGAGCATTCTAGGCCCTTGTCGTAAGTCCACGAGACGGGGCGACGGGGTCACTTTCGATCGTGAGTCTCTGCTCGTCTCCGCAAGCTAATAATACGCTATGGTTTGGGTATTTGTTCTGAGTTGGCCTTTGGCCTTTACGCACTAACCACCACGCGAGAATAGATATGGGCCTCGACGTTGTAGTATCAGCCGAAACTTTGTCAGACGTCCAGTTCAGCAGTGCGGCACGGTCGGATCGTGCTGGCCATCCGAGGCGGTGCTGGTATTCACCCTGCGCGCAATGACCCGGAGTGCTGCGGGCGATGGGCCCAAGACCCCGGAGCGCTTATGATGTAGACCGGCGGGGACCTTTCTGCTGAGCCTAGGTAGGGCTGCGACGTGTTGATCTTCCGAGGCCGGGCATTGACCCCAAAAAGGTGTGTCCGGCCAGAGTGATCGAGCGTGTTGGGTAACGTGGTGCACCCCTGCAGGGAAGATATATATTCGAATACCGTGTCCACGGTAATGGACATTTAGACTTGTATCCTGATCTTATACAACTAGAAATGGATACTTGATATGTGATGGATATGTGGATCCGGGATTGCTTTCTCGTAGGGAGTCGAGGAAGGATCTCTGGGCGTTGATACTACAACATGCTTGTTAATTATAAACTGCTACTCTTTACTCTTCTTCATGCTGCAAGATGCTTGGAGCTGCTTGAAGATGCTAGTCTTCGATAGGCTAGGCCTCCCCCCTCTATTCTGGCATTCTGCAGTTCAGTCCACAGATACAACCCTTCCATTTGATACCAATGCATACATAGTATATATCTGATGCTTGCGAGTACTTTGGATGAGTACTCACGGTTGCTTTGCTACCCCCTTTTCCCTCTTCTTTCTTCTTTCTGGTTGATGCAACCAGATGGTGGATCCTTGGAGCCAGATGCCACCGCCGATGGATGCTACTACGTGAAGACCGCCGATGTCCAGGAGTAGTTAGGAGGTCCCAGGCAGGAGGCCTTGCCTCTTCGATCGTGTTGCTTTTGTGCTAGCCTTCTTAAGGCAGTCTTGTTTAACTTATGTCTGTACTCAATATTGTTGCTTCTGCTGACGCTTGTGTATCGAGCTTATGTAATCGAGCCCTAGAGGCCCTGGCTTGTAACATCAAGCTTGTATTATTTTATTTGTGTCTAGAGTTGTGTTGTGATATCTTCCCGTGAGTCCCTGATCTTGATCGTACACATTTGCGTGTATGATTAGTGTACGGTAGAATCGGGGGTGTCACATGTTGGGCATCATCCATGATGAAGGCGGTTTCGAGGACAGACAAGTGGATGACTCCTAGCTGAAGATGGGCATGGGCATATACCGCGAGCAGTCCCACAAGTACACCCAACGGCCGGACCTTGAGCATGACAATTGGCTGGCCGGTGCCGACCCAACAAAGAAGAAGGGTAGGGAGAAAGTTTCAATTTGAGGGAGGACGAATTATTGTGAAGCTTGGTTGGGCATCAACATTGGTCTATTTCATGGCATGAACCAAAATGGCTCAACCTTTTGGTTGGATGTTCATGCTTGTTTCCATGAGCACAATCACTTTAATCCCTATCGCACGAAAGTGATCCGGGATCGTGGTCTGAAGTCGCTCACCCATCGATAGTACACTATTCAAGAGGCCGTCAAAAAGTATTGCAGCCATTTGAGAAAACTCCAAGGCCGATGGCCAAGTGGTGCGTAAATCACCGAGCAAGTAAATAATTATATGTGTTGGTCACTTGTCCGGATATGCTCTACGTGTTGGTCATTTTGCCGGATATGCAACTAGTTGAACATGTCTTTTTTTGCTAGCCATATCGTGCGTACACATTGTTCTTCAAGGTAGAGAAGATGCATTTCTTCTTCCTGCATTGTTGGTTAAAGTTGAATGCACACCACGATGGCTCCTATCCATTGCCAATCCCTTCAAGACTGCCGGCATCGCCAATGAAGACGAAGATGGTGATCCAACCGACCCAACAAAAGGAGGTCTTGAGCCGGCCAAGAAGGTCAAGAGGGGGTTTCGGGGGAGGAAGTGGGAGGAGGAGAAGGAGAACTAAGAAGGGACGAGGACCAAGATGAGAGAGAAATTCGAGGAATCATGGCGAAGACGTAGGATCCATGTGTCAAGCGCGATGACATGAATGAGGAAAAGAAGGCAGAGAGATTTAAGAAGTTCATGGTGGCGACGAAGAAGAAGATCAAGCTCGAAGAGAAGAGAGATGAGCTCGCGGCCAACTCAGATGATGCTAAGATGTTGACCTTGAAAACGGAGAATTTGGATCTTAATGCGGCAAAGATCGTGTAAACCTACCATCCATGGATGTTGAAGCACATGGTAGCCGAGTTGGAGGAGCCGACCGATGAGGAGTAGCTGGCTGAAGTGAAGAATTCGCCACACATAGCCGTCTATCCACACAAAAAATGACTTTTTTGCACAGACAACTGGACTAACAACTTTTGGGATCTGTTGGATGTAAAAATTTATTGAAGATCCAATGCCTTTGGTTCTGATGCATATATTTGGAACTATTTTCCGCATGCAAAAAATAGAGGAGGCTAGTCTTGGGATGGACATATGGTGCACAGGCCGTATACTTGTTTTTGGACGTGTACAAAGGTGTCCACGGACGTTTACAGTGTCGTTAGAGATACCCTTAGTCGCAGTACATATATAAATGAGTAGAATTCCTATATATTTTGTTCACATTAAGCCAGCTCGATTGATATATTAGACCCATGCACACGTACGGTATCCAATTAATGATAGATGACAAAATAGGAAATCAGATCTGGCGAATTAATCACCGAATGCCCTGCCATTCCTGGAAAATGTATATTTGGGAGAGGACTACGGAGGAGCTTATCGCTTTTGGTGGGATCATGGATCCGGTGACGGCTGGCAGGCATGTGAGTGACCGGATCTAGGATCAACCAGATGCCGACGACCTGCAGTTAGGGCGCGCCATGAGGGTGGCCAAGCTTCGAGATGTCGAGGCAACTACAGGTATGTCTTTCAATAAGAGTTGTTCAATTTTGCATTTCACCGGGAATGAAATTATCAAGAAGGAAAACGACTTAGGAGTTTCTTTGGGGTCGAATGAGAAATAGGTGGCGAAATCGGTGAATGATCTTTTAGATTTAGAAGCGGAGAGAGCTTCTGAAATAATTCAGAATCTCGCATCATTCATACCTAGGAATGACGATGACATGAAAAATTTAGGAATGACCGCTCTTGAAAACATTTGTAATAATCTCTTGCCTAATGCAGATGGCGAAGATGAGGAGGGGTCAGAGACCGCGGCCATTGTAGAGCCTCTAATGACGGAGGGTAATGTCTCGAGTTTTGCCAATCATGCATCCCCGAAGGATGATGGGGAGAAGCCCAAGAGACCCCGGAAACGGAAAATATATCCTACTTCCACGGTTCGCAGAAGTGCTAGGGTTAAGCTTAATAAAAAAATTCCATGGTGATCTATGAAAGGAATCTTTTGGAATAGCAGAGGTCTTAAAGACTTGGCTAAAAGAAGGTTCTTGGCAGAGACAATGATAAAGCAAAAATTAGATTTCATGGCTCTACTCGAAACAGGGCGGGATAATTTTACATCACAATTCCTTGGAACATTATCCAGAGGAATTGATTTTGATTGGCACTGCTTACCTCCTAGAGGAAGATCCGGTGGGATATTGCTAGGGGTTCGGTGCGAAACGCTTGAGGTAATTAATGTGTTTCGGGGTGACTTTGCGGTCAAGTTTCGGGTGAGATCAAAATTGGATGGTTTCCGATGGTCTCTTATAGCTGTATATGGGGCAGCACAACCCGAACTCAAACCATACTTTTTAGCCGACTTGGTGCGGATCTGTGGGGACGAGACTCTTCCAATCCTAGTTGGAGGAGATTTTAATATAATTCTGAGGAGAGATGAAAAGAACAATGACAACTTTGATGAACGTTGGTCTATGATGTTTAATATGATTATCGAGAGTCTTAGTTTGAGAGAAATTGAGCTCACAGGTAGACAGTATACTTGGGCCAATACATTGCCCACTCCAACATATGAGAAGTTGGATAGGGTGCTTGCTAGTGTGGAATGGGAACAAAAGTACCCATTAGTGTCGGTACATGCGATGCAGAGGGCGATCTCAGACCACACACCATTACTAGTAGACTCGGAAGAGGCTACACATATTGCGAACAAAAACGCTTTCTCTTTCGAACTAAGCTGGTTCGAGAAAGAAAACTTCATGGAGATCATCGCACGCGAATGGGCAAAGCCTGTTAGTGGACGATCAAGTATTGAGAGATGGTAAAATAAAATTAGACACCTGAGACAATTTTTACGAGGTTGGGCCAGAAACGAGAGTGAGATTTACATACAAGAAAAAGAGGGACTCACCCAATTAATAGATGTTCTAGATATAAAAGCTGAGGTCAACTTTCTTACGGTAGCTGAGCAGAGCTCGAAATCCGAAGCTGAACAACACTTACGAGCTCTTCTAAGAGAAGAGGAGCTCAAGTGGGCATTGCGTGCTAAGGTACTTGAGGTTGTCCACGGGGATGACAATACGCAATTCTTTCATATGATTGCGAATGGTAAACATATGAAGAAGAAAATAATACAGCTACAGCAGGACAAAGGGACAATTGTGGGTCATGAGAATCTGAAAGCTTATATCTTTAATTATTATAAACAACTTTTTGGGACTCCGGAAGCAAGCACGGTGTCCCTTAATGAATCTGTTATTGGAGATATCCCTCAGCTTCGGGAAGAGGAGAATGATATTTTATCTGCACCGTTTATTGAGAAAGAGGTTTTGGACGTAATTTCACAAATGAAACCGAATAAAGCACCGAGACCAGATGGGTTTCCCGCAAAATTCTATAGGAAATGTTGGCATATCATTAAGGATGACCTTATGCCTATGTTTCATGATTTTTTTAACGGTCATCTAGAACGGTTTCATCTTAACTTTGACATGATTACGCTGTTGCCAAAGAAAGAAGAGGCAGTTCGGATCGAGCAATTCATGCCTATATGATTTCTCAACGTGAGTTTTAAAATATTCACGAAAGTGGGCACCAATAGATTGACACAGATTGCTCATTCGGTGGTGCAACCGAGCCAGCCAGCTTTCATGCCTGGGAGACACATTCTTGAAGGGGTTGTCGTCTTGCATGAAAGTCCACATGAAATTCATTCGAAGAAGCTGGATGGGGTTATCTTCAAAGTGGATTTTTTAGAAGGCATATGATAAATTTAAATGCCTTTCCTTCAGCAGGCAATGCGCATGAAAGGATTTAGTGAGGCTTGGCGGAACCAAGTGGATTCTCAAGTCCAGAAGGGTAGTGTGAGAATCAAGGTTAACAATGACATCGTTCACTATTTTTAGACCCACAAGGGATTGAGTCAAGGGGATTCATTATATCCTCTCCTATTTAATATAGTGGTCGATATGTTGACCATTCTTATAGGCAGGGCCAAGCAAAACGGTCAAGCGGAGGGGTTAGTCCCTCATCTGGTTGATGGGGGAGTCTCCATTTTACAGTACGCTTAAGACACTATCCTATTCATGGATCATGACATTGCAAAAGCGCGAAATATTAAACTCATTTTATGCCTTTTCGAACAATTGTCTGGATTAAAAAGAAACTTCCACAAGAGCGAGTTGTTCTGCTTTGGAAAGGCTAAAGAAGAACAAGACGCATATAGACAATTGTTTGGGTGTGAATTAGGTTCTTTGCCTTTCAGTTATTTGGGCATACCCATTCATCACCGTAAGTTATCTAATAAAGAATGGAAGTGCATCGAAGATCGAATTGAAAAAAAGCTAGTTGTTGGAAGAGCAAGCTAATGTCATACGGAGGTCGGCTAGTGCTGATTGACTCAGTACTTACTAGTATGCCAATGTTCCTGCTTTCCTTCTTTGAGGTACCGAAAGGGGTGCGGAAAAGACTTGATTTCTTTAGATCTCGGTTCTTCTGGCAGTCAGATGAGGCCAAGAAGTAATACTGTCTTGCAAGATGGGATATCCTTTGCCGACCCAAGGACCAAGGGGGTCTTGGTATTGAGAACTTGGAAATCAAGAATAAATGTCTTATGGGTAAGGGGCTATACATGTTAGAGACAGAGCCGAGAGGTATGTGGGCACATATTCTACGCAATAAGTATTTACAGTCGTAAACGCTCACCCAAGTCACCGTGAGACCAACTGACTCTCCATTCTGGAAGGGACTCATGCGAACGAAGACTTGTTCTTTCGTAGGGTCAAATTCTTAATTGGCAATGGGATGTCAACAAGATTTTGGAAGGATACATGGTTAGGAGAGACGCCCTTAGCCATACAATATCCCACCCTATATAACATCATGCAACGTAAGGAGGATTACTTCAAACGACTCCCTTGAATATTAAGTTCAGACGTGCGTTAGTTGGTGAGCAATGGACCGCCTGGTTGCACTTGGTCCGAAGATTCATAGATGTTTAATTATCCGACCAACCTGATTCGACGCACTGGATGTTAGCTAGAAATGGGGTGTTTACGGTGAAATCTTTCTATATGGATCTGATTAATTCTGGCCCAATCTCGAGGTCGTTACATATTTGGAAGATAAGGTTCCTTTGCGTATTAAGATCTTTATGTGGTTTGTCCACAAGCAAGTGATCCTTACCAAAGATAACTTACTTAAGAGGCGGTGGGTAGGTAGTTCGCGTTGTTGTTTTTGTGATCATGATGAAACAATACAACACTTATTCATAGAGTGCCCACTCGCCAAGCTGCTTTGGAGAATGATCCATATAGCCTTTAACATTACTCCTCCAGTTGACATTGAATCGTTGTTTGGAACGTGGTTAGCTGGGGTTGAGCAGATTTCTGCGGCTCGTATTTGGATTGGAATATGTGCGCTCATGTGGGCTATATGGAGTTGCTGGAATGATATGATTTTTAACAGACAACATACTTTAACTTTCTTGCAGGTCATCTTCAGAGCGGCCGCATGGATCCGTACGTGGTCCTTACTCACTTCTATGGACTCCAGGGAGCCTTTGGTTACTGGGTGCAACCAGTGGGAGATGGTAGCGCGGGCTATATTCAACCGGTTCGAATGGCGGTTGCATAACAGGATCGGAGTCTAGGGAGCTTGCCCTTGGCATTGTCATACCGATTGGGATTTTGAGCATGTAATTTTACTTTTATTTTTTGCTCCGCTTGCGAGCTGTAATACTTATTTGTTTCTATGATACTCCGAGACTTTTTAATAAGATGGCTGCATGCATCGTCATGATGCAGAGGCCGGGGGCACACCTCCATTTCCAAAGAAAAATGAAGGCACTCCTTGTTGAGGGCAATGCAGTTGATAGGATGGTCCTCTCGGGGATGCTGCACTGGTTTCAATGTGAAATTACTCCGGCAATCAACGGGAAAGAAGCTATTGATTTGTTCCATGAGGGGAAGAAGTTTGATATTGTTTTGTTAGATAAGAACATGCCTATCATGACTGGTCCTGAGGTACTTATGCTTTCCCTTTAGATGTATCAGTGTCATGTACTTCTCTGGATAAAATGCTTTGTTTTATGTACGAGAAATGGAGTAAAATAGTAGTTATTTTTTGTTGCTTGACAGGCAGTTGTGAAGATCCGTGCTATGGGAGAAACTGAAAGATTGTTGGGATGTCAGCTGGTGATCGTGCCGTGGAGGATTTCATGAGTGCGGGGGCTGATGCCTTCATGTCCAAACCAATGAAGATTGGGGATCTTGGGTTCATGATTCAGGAGGTCATCAACAAGAAGAAGAGCGCTGTGGTCTAGCGCAATCCAGCTTGTTCAAGGGGTGGAGGAATAAAGTTCAGATCATGGATCAATGTTCTATTCGATCTGCATTGCTGTGTTGTCTGTTTTGTGTCGTTTAATTTCAAGAGTTTCATGTTAAAGGTTGGTCGTTGTTAGCAAGAAGAACATGAGAGACTACCTATGATTAGATGTGATCAACATAATATGTAGCTGTTTCAGTTTCAACCCAGTAACTTTTTGTTAATTCGTGTATGAGTGATTTCCAGCTTTGCTAACACATATCCTTACAGAAGTAATAGTTAAAGTCACGTATTTGAGATCCAGAGATACTAAGCACACTTGAACCGGAGCCTCCTGTTGCGTTGGGGTTGTAGGGTAGCTAAGGTTCCGTCTGTAAGTGTGTTGTTGGTTAATTGTTTTGTGTTTCACTTTTTTCCTCCTGTTTTTTCTACAAATTTAGAATCATGAACATTTATTAAAATTCACGAACATTTAAATACTGTAAACAGTATTAAAATCCATGTACATTTTTTCAAACTCATGAACATTTATCTGCGGATATACCAAAAGTTCACAATAAAATTAAAGTTAGTGAAGATTTTTCAGTTTAGGAACCTCCTTTAAATTTTCAGAAAGAATTATTGAAATCCATGGACATACTTTTAAGTCACTAAGATTTTTAAAAAATCCATTGTTTTTAATTCAGAACATTTTTTAAGATCCATTTTTTAATCGGTGAGCATATTTGATTTAATGATTTTTTTCAAATAAAAATATATTAGCTGGTTTTTTCCGAGCTAGCAACGGAGCAAGCGAAAAAAGCTAAATAAGCAAGTGGAAAAGGGAGCCAAGTTGAGCAAGCCAGAGGTTCACCGAATGGCCTATGTGAGCGGTATAGCAGCAATTCCACGGTTTTAACGTGGAATAGGAGCTCCCAATGCACACGTAGGTACTGCCGCCTCCTCCAAAAACGCTAGGGTTCCTCTGTCTCCCGCAAGTGCCGCCGCTAGTCTGCCTCGTCTCTGATGGCCCTAGGGCCATGGAGACGCAGTGGATCCTGGGCCTTGCCGGCGGGAGGGCTTCATTTTTAGATGTTTCTTTTGATTTTGTTAGGGTTTGTGTCCTGCTGAGAAAGACGAGACAGAGTCAGCTCACTAAAGATGGAATAGGATTCTCCCCGTCTAGCCCCTGTTTTGGTGGTGCGTCTAGCATCATTGGAGGGCACGTGGAGGCGTGTTTCTAGCTGGTCTTGCAGAATTCGGTCGGTGGTTGCCTTTGATGGATCTAATCGGATCCGGTCTTCATTCATCTACGTTTGTGTGTCTTCAGGTTAGATTCTTACGATCTACGAATCTTTTCATCGGTGGCAGTTGTTGTTCTGGTGTGTTGGTCTCATGGGGCCTTAGTACGATGACTTCCCTACTGTGTACTAGAACAAGTTTTGCCTAGCTCCGGCGAGGGAGGGGTGATGACGGCGGCGCCTTTGCCTCGCTTCGGTGCTTGTAATCGTCGCTAGGTGGTCTAAGGATCTGGATATAACTTTTTATTATTTATGGTGTTTGTTGCACTACAATGATTGAAGATGAATAGATTGAAAGTTTTCCCGCTCAAAAAAAAAAAGAATAGGAGCTCCCAAGGGGCTCACACAACCACTAACAACTGACACTGAGGCTGAAACGTATAAAGACACCACAACCATGCATCGAACACCACTCATCTCTTGGAGAGTACTCGCTTTTCATCGGGGACAGCTACCCCATTGTGAAGCGGATGCCACCTTCCGTGCACGACACGAAAGGCCTGCTGTTCATGAAGCATGATTGTGTCTTCATTGCGCACCGCCGGATGAACGACATGCTGGGACACGCTATCCCTGATTTATGCCGCTTCAGCTTGGATGAGTCTCCATCATGTGGAACCGGACTAGAAAGCTGTGACAATGATTCCCGTTGCCCACCGCTATGGATCGTGCCATCCATGAAGAACACCTGGGACTGTAACCTGGAGGAGGACATGCATGTAGCCCATCTATAACGTGTAAGTGGAGTACGGTAATTGTGAGCGGTAGTGCTGTGAATATATGTAGACTAGTCATGCACAAATTTATCACATGAATTGGAGATGAACTTGTGTGGCATACTGGCATTTGTCCTTTAGAATTTATTACTAGTAAATGTGTTATGTGTACGTGCAACTTGTGTGGTTGTTGCATGGGCTCCAACACGCTCTTTGAGAAAAAAAGGTGGCACAGCTTTGGATATACGTGACGTGGCGGCATCATACAGTAGCATCGTTCGCTATAGTTGTAGTACACTCCTACTAGGACGACAACTCCTATAAAACCTTGCGCTTGGCTCTTTGCCTCTTCGGGAGGTTCAACAGTTCATACTCGTGTGAACCTTGCACTTGCCTCTTCGCCTCTTCGGAAGGTCCAACAATGATGATACTACAGTACAATATGCGTCTGGCAATCTGACACCGATTAAACTGCTGCACGTCCACCGCGAGGGCGAGGGTGAGGGCAAGGGAGAGGAAGAGGGAGATGTCGGTGTAGTCAAAACCCTCTCCTCGTCATGCGAACCACCGCGCGCGTGGACGAGGGAGAGGCGTAGTAAGCAAGCTTCTCCTCGTTCGGCGAGTTGACGGGACACATCACAGTAGTACTAGTACTAGTAGTAGTCCATACTGCGTCCTTTCCGATTAATATGGCTTAATTTGAAAAGAGAAAATACACTGGCGGTCAACGTATGTAACAATACGCTCTTTACGGTCACTATATATAGTTTTGCGTCGATTATACGATCACTAGCTCATGGTAGAGCACCGTATTGCACCCTACTGACGGGCCACATAGTCGACGTGGCACTTTGTTGACTGGTTAAATTGTCACCTGGTTTCTGAGTCCCACCTGTCAGTTGGCGGAGCAAAGAAATCAGTTAAACAAAACTTTACGCAGGCGCCACACGAGTCCAACCCTTGCGCCCGAACTGTCCTGGCTATGTATGTGAGTGCATGCACGTGTCCTCCCTGGGCCTTCCAACAAAGAGTGTACATCGGGTATAAAACAAAGAGTGTAGTAGTACATGATGTACATCTACACTTCCAATGCATTTAGCCTTTAATCTAAATCGATATTGATTGACTAATGCACCAACTTGTGCTGTAGGTATAGGCTACATGTCTATCCTTAATTACAGCATGCAACGACCTTCATTTAATCTTCTTATCTCAATGGTCGCATGCACACATAAGTCTGCTACTTTTGGGCGTTAATTATACCCTGGTCAATGTGTAAATCTCTAAATGTACAGTGTTTCACGGACGTAGGGAGTAGGTTGAACACTTGAGCGTGAGCGTGTGTGTTGTGTCGTGTGCTGTGTGCCGCATGGGTGCGTGAGTGTTGCGTGCGTCCATGTGGAGTACGTGTGAGTGTTGCATGTTGCATGCATGCATGCATGCATGGGGCTTACTCCCTCCCATTGACATGTTCATATTTTTAACTTCCTCTGTTCCCTCCATATGGTGATACTCCCTCTGTTCCCAAATACTCCAGTACGGAGTAAAAGCCTCCCTCTGTTTCCAAATACGGAGTATTTGTCTTTCTATAGATTTCAACAAGTGACTAGGTACGGAGCAAAATGAGTGAAGTGAGCGTAGAGGCATAGGGATATTGTAGAAAGGTAATCCTCGCGATCCATCATTCCCCATCTCGGTCAGAGAGAACTATTCAACTAGTCTTCGCAGTGAAGTGACAATACACGCTGTAGCAGATGGGACACAAAATTAATAAGCTGAACCAACGTGTTGGTGTTACTAAATCAGACTTACCCAGTACTGCCATCATGTTTGCCAGTAGAGCATGCTTCCGCAAATATGCCTACGCACCTGTGTCCTCCATTAACTGACATATGGGCCCTCTTGTGGTAGACCCACATGTCATCGGTGTAACTATTTACACTCTGGAGGACGGTGCCTATATCCTGGTAGTAGTAGTAGAATTGAGATATAATGCACTTTCTTCCCTGTCTTCCACTCTTCTTCCTCCTCTCTTCTTCTTCCTCCTCTCTTCCCCATCGTCGGCCGCACACCATTTACCCCCGCTCACTGCTCGCCCGCCCGCGCCATCTTCCTTGGTAGCTCACGCGTACCATATCCCCCGCTCACTGCTCGGCCACACGAGGAGAAGCTTCTTCGCTCGCCCGCCCGAATCCACTTCCACGCTGGCTCGCAGGCACTGAAAACCCCAATGGCAAAACCAACTGACACACAGAGCTGCGATTGGAATTCCCTCCCCGATGTTCTCTTGGAGCAGATCTGTAGTCGTATGGACCTACTCAGCACCGTCCGTCTGGCCGCATGCTCGGTGTCTTTGTACTATCTACTCGTCTGCAACCGGCCGGCTCTTTTCAAGACACCCTGCTTCCTGATGCCCGATCCTCGCAGGTGGCCCAGACACCGACTTGACGATCCTACGGAGGTTGCCGTGGTGCCCCTTGACATGCTACCACTACCCGTCCACCTGTCCTTCATGCGCGGCCACTACTGGCCGGGCATGAAGGCCAACTGGATCGTCCTCATCCACCACACCGGTATTCCATGGCGTCTCATGGATATCTACACCCAGCGAGAGATCACCCGCCGACATCGAGCCTCGCGGCCCGCCGGACACTCCTGCCTACTACGCACGAGACGCGTCAAGCTTTTGGCTCAACCTCTGTTTGCATAAAGTTGTAATCTGCGAAGTGCCCACACCATCAGAAGACTACATGGATTACAAGCTCATTGCCTTGTTCAACATGGGATTAGTCTATCTGGAATCCGGTCGCCATACATGGTTATGGCTCATCATCAATCCTGTTGAGGCAACATTTCTGTCTGATGCTATAGTGCATGATGGCATCGTTTACGCGGTCGACGCACAGATTGGCTGCCTATACTGGTGGAATCTATCATCGTGTAATTGTTCTATCTCATCTCATTTTTACCTTATGAATACGACTGCCTGTTCATTTGTTACAAATTTAGAATGCATACCATGTCTATAACCACATCATTGCTATATGTTCCTCTCATTTCCTAGATTTTTATGACCACACATGTTATTGTTAGAGTTGATATGAGAACAATTGGCATCTAATGATTGTTAGAATACATATTATGAGCATAACATCATGATTGCTATATGTTACTCTCATTTACTAGATTTTTATAACAACGCATGTTATTGCTTAGAGTTGATATGAGAATAGTAGTAGTAAGTGCTATGGTAGAATATGAGTAGGCGCTGTCATAGCTGTTTTCCTCTCATTGTTACATGATGTTTGAACCATGACATGTTGCTAGAATATGAAAGCCATTGGCTTATTTTTTTAACTTGGGGTATGATTATGACCACGGCATTGCAATTCTCTGTCTATGATATGTGTCACTGTTATAATAATCTTAATTCCACACATACTCTGAACGTGATTGCTTATTTTTGTCCTTTTGGTCTCCAATTTGAATTGTTGCAGCAGACGCAAATGCGCTAGCCTTCATGATTTCAGGACCTGGAATCATACCAGCTGATGGGTGCTGGTTTATCGCTCGTTCAGCTGACGGCGGTCATTTGATGCTCATTCGCACATACCAAATTGACCAAACCATTACATCAAACCACATGCAGTACAATGCGTGGGGCGTTCGTGACATTGATGGCTATGGCTGCTTCGTGTTTGAAAAAGATCCCAGCTCCGTTGGGCCAGGTGTATTCAACTGGAGGCGGGTTTACAGCCTCGGAAACCACTCCTTGTTCCTCGGGCTCAATTATCCGATCATCCAACCAATCATCGATCATATCAACGGCGATGATTACTGTGCTATGCAACTTCCATTCGCGAGGGGGGGCTGTGTTTACACATCATACCATGGGTTTCATGAATCACCATATCCAGAGATTCGTCGACACAGCTTGTTGCCAGGTAATCTTCAGTGTGTGAAATGCATCAAGCTTCCATGCGATGGATGGCTTTTGCAAACCCGACATGCGGCGATGTGGTTCATGCCAACAACAAATATGCACAACTTGATTCGTGCTGATATCTAGACTGAGCCATGTATTCTGCTGCTGTAGCACGACCCTCTTTTGTTGGATATTATGTACTGTTGTTAGTTTGAAGCACTCCTCTGGTTTGAAGGATAGATACCTTCCTGGGATCAAGTGCATCCTAACTCACCTGCGTAGGATGTATTGATAATGATGATGGAGTTGCTGTGCAGAAGCCATATATATATATATACAGTTAGGCTTCAAGTGCGTACTTGTTAGTTAAACCTATGTATAAATTGTGACACTAAATACGACTAGTAAGTAGTACAGTAGCAGTACTAGTATACGTCGGTCAAATTATTCATCATGTCCACACATTGAATTGACGTGACAACACGCTGCGCGTGAGGTGACACAAGAATCCCGGCGGCGTGTTCGGGTATTCCGGACTTCAGATTTGGAGTACCACTTATCTGTCGAAATCTTTTTTTTGAAACGGAGGCAAAAGATTTGCCTCATCCATTAAATAAGAGGAGAATAGAGTTTAGAGTTTTTACAAGCGCCCTTGCAAAACGGCATGGCAATTACTCTCGTACAACTGTCGAAGAAGCGTGAGTTTTTACTCTGTCGAAATCTTTCATCATTCACTTAAAACAGTCGATTGGTCATACATTGAGTATCATATAACTGGAATTACCGATGCAAGTCGAAGAAGGATTGACCGGTGCTGCCGGCTAGCGTCAAGTTCAATCCCATGGATCAGGAGCTGATCGAGCACCTTGAGGCCAAAGTGAGTGTTGACAGCGCGAGATTTCAGTCTCTCATCGATTTGTTCATACCAACCATCGACAGCGAGCACGACATATGCTACACCCAACCTGAGAAACTTCCAGGTAAGACACCGATCGGCCGTCTACTTGCACAAACATATTCCTTTATTTATAGCTCTATTTTCTTTTTAGACGCAGACCTGGTAAAACAATTACAATTTGACAGTTAATAAAAAGTGAAACAAGTGACTGCAACATGCCAAAGATGTTATGAAAATGCCAACTAGGTACACTAAAACCTGTATTCCACAATACTGCAGGTATCACACTGAGTGGCCTAAGGAAGCATTTCTTCCAGCGCAATTCCAGGGCGTTCAAAAGGGGCACATGGACGCGTCGCAAGATACAGTCGGAGTGCGGCACGCACGCGATGTGGCACAAGACCAGCAATACCTTGCCTGTGATGGTCAATGGCCGGCAGACGGGCAGCAAAAAAGGTTTTGGTGCTGCACACCAACAAGAATTTTGACCAGCAGAGGACCAACTGGGTGATGCACCAGTACCACATCGGGGACCTGGAGCAAGAGAAGGAGCGGGAGCTGGTCCTCTGCAAGATTTTCTACCAGACGAACACTAGGGCCAGGAGTAGTTTGGTATTGGTAGTTGTACTACCTTGTCGTCCGCAAGTTGGTATTGTTGTTAACGATCTTTTGGTATGAACTTGCATTTTCTTCCAACCATCATGCCGAGGTTCGACGTGGATATAAAGCTGAATCATTTGTTTCAAAACGGATTCTCTGGCACCTAATTTTTATTTGATGGGTAGCATAAGCACCCGCCGTTCGAATTCCCAGTTCTGCAGTTTTTTCGAAACAAGTGCATGCACTTATTATGACGATAAAAAACAATATCCGTGCTCTGTCCCAGTTATCAGTCTGTGCTTGCAGAATTCTCTCGTTTATTGAGCACGTATATTGTTTTTTCAGGTCGAGCAAGTTTCAACTGGGCTGTAGACTGATCAGGGTTGGTTTTGTTTTTAACAGGCCCAGCCCATGACGACAACGGGGCACAAAGATCCAGCAGGTATCTACTGGCCTCTGGCCCGCCAACATTAGTTATATTTTGTCTTACAACATCTACAGGCAATTTTGTTACTGAATCAAACACACAGCCCAGTTCTATTTTCCTCTTGAAACGCATGTCCTACATCCGTTTTCTAATCTCTACCTATAGTTTTACTAGTTCATATACACGTATCATTATATTGAAAACACATAAAATTCCCTTTTCATATTTACATCCTTATTTTTGTTGTTTTTCCCACCCAGCGCTGATTTTTTTACCACCGGTTTTCCCTTAAACCAACTGAATTGTCCCACGTCTTATTTGCTTACAAAAACAAAACGATTTTTTTGGCAAATCAATAAGTTCTTAATTTTTTTTGTCATTTCGGGATTACAACAGTTTGGAATCCACCAAAATATGCAAAATAAGGTCGAACTTTTTAACCGTGATCCTGGGTAGAAAATGGGCTGTAATAAATTACTTAAGAATTAGCAAATGGGCAAATTATAAAAAATAGCAAATGGGCTGCAAATTGTAAAAAATAGCAAATGGGCTTTATGTTGTCTGCCACAGATTTGGAGGGTGACTTGTGGGCCTACTAAGTTCATGCGTACACAAGGCTTCTTAAAAAAGAAACTTAGTCAACAATCGAATCTACCAGTGTCAGACCGTTAGATGTCAATCTAACGGCAATCGTGCTTCTTCAGTCTCTGATCTTCCTGCCCCAGCCGCCCAAACCAGCACCGTCGAAACCGCCTGCTCCGGCCTCCCATGGCCGGCAGTGCTGCTGGGCAGGCCTCACAGCCCCATCATACTCGCATCCTTGGCCTGTCTATCCCTCTACTCACCCACACCTCCTGTTATTTTCCGGCGACGGCAGCCGAACCAGTCAACCCTCGTACTCTCCACCGCGTGGGCAGCCACTGCCGTGTCTTCGCCGGCTCCCTGTCGTTCCCTTCGTAGGCCTCGCCATCGTCCACTGCCCTGGTGCTCTCGACGCGGCGTGGTCAACGATGTCCATCCAACGACCGTAGTGCTTCTTCAACCTCTGGTCTTCTTGCCCCAGCCGCCCAAAGCAGCGCCGGTCGTGCCACATGCTCCTTCTTCCCGTGGCCTGCTCTGCTGCCGCGGAGGCCTCACCGTCCCCATACTACTCCCACCGCTGGCCAGGCCATCCCTCCACTCACCCACTCCCCCTGTTATTCTGCGGTGACGGCAGCCTCACACCGCAGTCGAACCAGTGAACCCTCGTACTCCTCTTCGCGTGGGCATCCACTGCCGCATCTTCCCCGGCTCCGTGTCGTCCCCTTCCTAGGCCTCGCCGTCGTCCACCGCCCTGGTGCTCTCGGCGTGGCGTGGTCAATGTGGTCAATGACCAACTTCCATCAGAAGAGTACTGTATGTGGAGAGGCTGGCAGCTGGGTCCACGACAGCCGCAAGGAAGTGCCTCCTTATTACGCGCAAAATAATTATTCCTCCACCTGACAGCAGGGACCCACCGGATGGGCCACCAGTATTTCACGGAAAAAACGTTTCCCCCCTGACTGTTGTGACCCACTGGACGGGCCACCATATTTCGCGAAAAAACGTTTGCCCCTGACTGCTGGGACCCACCGGACGGACCACCGTATTTCATGAAAAAAATGTTCCCCCCGCTGTCAGCTCGGACCCACCGGAAGTGCCTCCTTATTACGCACATAAAAATGAATACTCCCCCTGCTAGCTGGGACCCACCATGGTGGGAGGCTGACTTGTGGGCCTACTAAGTTGACGGGGATAGAGGGCTTTGTCAACTTAGTCAATATGAACGATTCTAGCTCCATTGACCGTACGATGTCCATCCAACGACCGTCTTGCTTCTTCAATCTCTGCTCTTCCTGCTCCAGCCGCTCAAACAAGCGCCGGCGGGACTGCCTGCTCCCTCCTCCCCGCGGCCAGCTGTGCTGCCGTGCAAGCCTCACCGCCCCATCGTACTCCCATCGCTGGCCTAGCCATCCCTCTACTCACCCACACGGCCACACCTGCTGTTATTCTCCGGCGAGGGCAGACGAACCAGTAAACCCTCGTACAGTCGTACTCCCCTCCGCGTGGGAAACAACTGCCGAGTCTTCCCTGCCTCCTGTCACTCCCTTCCTAGGCCTCGCCGTCGTCCACCGCCCTAGTGCTCTCGGCGCGGCGTGGTCAACATGGTCAAGGAACGGCTTCCATCGGACGTGGACTGTACGTGGAGAGGCTGACAACTGGGTCCACGGCCGCAGCAAGGAAGTGCCTCGTTATTACGCACAAAATAATTATTCCTCCACCTGACATCTGGGACCCACCGGAAGGGCCTCTGTATTTCGTGAAAAAACGTGCCCCCAGCTGACATGTCGGACCCACCAGCTATCTTCGCACGCAAGGAAGTGCCTCCTTATTACACAAAAAAATGAATACCCCCCTGCCAGCTGGAACCCAGCATAGTGGGAGGCTGACTTGTGGGCCTACCAAGTTGACGGGGACGGAGGGCTTTGTCAACTTAGTCAATATGAACGATTCTAGCTCCTGTTACCGTACGATGTTCATCCAACGGTCGTAGTGCTTCTTCAACCTCTAGTCTTCTTGCTCCAGCCGCCCAAACCAACGCCGGTCATGCCGCGTGCTCCTGCCTCCAATGGCTGGCTGTGATGCCGCGGAGGCCTCACCGCCCCCTACTACTCCCACCGCTGTCCAGGCCATCCCTCTACTCACCCACACCCCCTGTTATTCTGCGGCTCCAAGTCGTTCCCTTCCTAGGCCTCGCCGTCGTCCACCGCCGTGGTGCTCTCGGCGCGGCATGGTCAACGTGGTCAAGGAACGACTTCCATCGGACGTGGACTGTACGTGGAGAGGCTGACAGCTGGGTCCATGGCCGCCGCAAGGAAGTGCCTCCTTATTACGCGCAAAATAATGATTCCTCCACCTGACAGCGGGGACCCACCGGACGGGCCACCGTATTTCATGAAAAAAACGATTCGCCCTGCTGACAGCTGGGACCCACCAGCTACATCTTCGCACGCAAGGAAGTGCGTCCGGGCAAAAAAAATGATTCGCCCCCCTGACTGTTGGGACCCACCAACTACATCTTCGCACGCAAGGAAGTGCCTGACAGTCGGGACCCACCTGGTCGAAGCGTACGTAGCGTTGTCATTCTGGTCGCGAACATGTACGTACATACTAGTCGATGTAGAGGCGCGCACGTGTCGTAGATGTAGAGGCGCGCACGTGTCGTAGTAGAGGCACGCACGTAGCATGTACACGTACGTACAGCGGCGAGGGTGCAAGAAAGAAAATACGGCCATGTACGTACATACGGGCAGGGTCTCTAACGCCTATCGTGCATACGTACATGGCTGGGTTGGAACAGAGAAACAACGTCGTTGTCGTGTTCACGGGGAGCCAACCGGCTGGGTCGGAACGGAATGCGTGGTCGTGTTCATCGGGAGGGCTTGGATGGAACAGGCGATGGAAACGAGACCTGGCGTACCACACAACGGAGGAAACGGCCTTGTGTTCGACCGGCCACGTTCGAAATGGGGTCCTGTTGATCGGGAGGGGTCTGGCGTACCGTAAAACGGAGGAAACGGACCTCCTACGGTCGAGACGGGGGTCCTGTTGATCGGGAGGGGTGTGGCGTACCGCAAAACGGACGAAACGGACTTGTTTTGGAGCGCTACGGTCGAAACGGAGGGGGGGGGGAGGGGTGTGGCGTACCGCAAAATGGGACTCCACGGGATACTGTTCATCTCCACCGTCGACCTCCTCCAGCCTCCACGGGCTACCGTCGACCTCCTCCAGCCTCCACGGGCTCCTGTTTATCCAGCCTCCACCGCGCGCTACTCCACCGGCTACTGTTCAACCACCCCTCCACGGACACCCCTCCATCGTCTACTGTTCATCCAGCCCTACACACAACGGGGTCCTGTTCAACCACCCCTCCACGGCCACCCCTCCACCGTCTACTGTTCATCCAGCCCTCCACACCACGGGTTCCTGTTCATCCAGAGGCAACGCCACCGCTCACTGTTCATCCAAACCCCTCGCAACACTCATTGTTCATCCAATCGATCGGCTTCAGTTAGCAGCAGTAGCGAAGGAATCGCTCCATCGGGTTCAGTTAACAGCCATCGATCGATCCCTCGGGTTCAGTAACGCGTAGCCTGCAGTGCAATCACTCGGGTTCAGTTAGAGCCCAACGCCTTGCTCGGCTTCAGTTAGAGCCAACGCCTCGCACACACGCGCGTACGTACGAGAGAAACGCGCATCACTACGCCCCCGACCTCCCACCGTAACCGGCAACTACCCGAAATTTTCCTCCCACTCGCTTCTACCATGGTTTTTTCCGTCATGGACGGGCCAAAGAATGTCATGCAGTTGCGTCTCCGGCCCGCTCAGGACGAAAAGCCCATTTTCTGTCTTGATTTTTTCATAGAAGTAGGAGCCCACCACATCTATGATGATACCGGGTTTTATCACAATTATCGTCATAGAAGTGTCATATGTATGACAGAATTTTTTTTCGTTCGGCCCAAAATGTCATGGGTGTGTCTTTTTTTGTAGTGCTTCTCCCTGTGCTTTTATCCTCTCTAATACTGCGCTGGACAACTCCATTCTCTGATGGCTAGACAACCGATGCTTGTCAGACGTCCGGTCCGTCTTTTCTGACTAGATGTCCGGTACCTGTCGGGCGTCCGACGTCTGCGCAGCTTAAGTGCCCTCCAACGGCCACTCTTACACTATGACTATAAATATCCTTCTTCCACCTCGTGTGATATTTGTCCAACACAGTGCAAAGATTCCAAGAACACCTTTCCCTCTTACTCTCTCTTGCTTTCACCAAATCCTAGATCCCAAGAGCATTTGTGAGGATTCTTGAGTGTCGTCCCTCTCTCCTCCTTTCAACCAAAGGAATTCATGATTTGAGCAAGTCTTGAGCAGTTCCATTAATCTTGTTACTCTTGGAGGTTGGACACTCCTAGGTGGTAGGAGTCTTTCGGTGAGGAATCAAACCATTGTGATTACGCCCGGAAAGTTTGTGAGGGTTTGCAGACCACCCCAAGGTCTACCACTAGTGGTTGAGAATCGCCTTCGTGGTGATATCTCAAAGAGAGAATAAGACGAACCTTCGTGGCGTTGGTGTGCCTTCGTGGTAACATCCACCTCTCTAAACGGTGACGTAGCTTCCCTCCAAGGAAGTGAACATCAGCATACATCCTTGTCTCTCGGAGTTGCGGTTATTCCTAACCCTAGCTCCTTACTTGTGGTTACTTGTCTCTTTATCTTTACTTGTTCCATATTGTGCTTGCCTAGTCATATTCTTGTATGACTTAGTCACCTTGCTTAGCTCATTGTATAATCTTTGCAATTTTTAGGCTTACCTTCATATTCCGCATTATTGCCTAAAATTGCTAAGTGATAATTAAAATTTGTAATTGTATCTATTCACCCCCCCTCTAGGGGTCCATCTCAATCCTTTCAACAAGTCATGCCAAAATTCAAGGAAAATTTCGCATGACCTTTGCTAAGAACATGACATATCGAGTGCCTGAAATTTGCGGGAATGGAAATGAATCAACATTCCGATAAAACATAGGCACTCGGATTTGTTCCCTGCAAAATGCATCCATGCATCCATCCATCTAACGAACATACATCCATTTACATATATATTATAAAAAACTAAACCTAAAACTAAATAGAGAGGTGAGGAGGTGCTCATGGTGGACGGGGCGGGACCAAATGGGAAAGGGGGACGCGGCACGAGAAAGCCTGCATATTCCATCGAGTGAAAAATTTACATCATCAAATCTCATATAACATTCTTTGATGAAGAAATGATAACGAAATTCACAATATAAGTGGCAACAACATTTTTATATTTTATTTGACACCTAAAAATTTCTACATTCAAAAAACCTATTCGACACCTAAAATTTTCTATTCTATTACTATTTTTTACTGAAAATTTTCTATTCTATTACTAGTTTTTATATTTTATTCCATTACTAGTTTTTATGTTTTACTGTTTCTTTACCCAAAACATTTCTATATTAAAAAAACCTATTTGATACCTAAAATTTTCTATTATATTACTAAAATTTCTATATTTTTCTATTTTTTTACTGGAAACATAGAGGAGAGAGGAGGAGGGAGGAGGGAGGAGAGAGGAGGAAGAGGATGGCAGCCGAAGGAGGGGGAGGATGGAGGAGGGAGGAGGGAGGTGGGATGAAGGAGGATGAAGGAGGGAGGGGATAGAGGAGGAGGAGGGAGGATGGCGGCCGGAGGAGGGAGGAGAGAGGAGGAGGAGGGAGGAGAGCAACTCTAAGGAGGAGGGAGGAGAGAAACTTTAAGGAGGAGGGATGTGAGCGACAGGTGGAGGAGGGAGGCTGCTTACCGAGGAAGGAGAAGGGCGGCGACGACAACGAGAGGAGAAAGAAGCATGAATGAGTGAGAGGGTCGTCGTTGGAGGAGGGATAAGGTTGCCACAACAGTAGATTGGGGAAGAAGACCCGCGCTATTGCTATGCCCATTACGTGTAGCGCTCTATCATGCACCAGCGCTACTGCTAAATGGGGCCGACCAGCTAGCCCTATGTACTAGTAGTGGAAGCGCTTGGTATAAGCCCTAGTTGTAATGCGGGTCTTATACCCAACACTGCCACTATGGCTCGACCCGGGGGTACTGTGGGGCCCACTTAGCAACAGCGTTGGGTGTATACACCCGCGCTACTACTAGACCTATAGCGTGGTGTTTTGACCCACGCTACTACTACTTAATGACAGTGTGGGTCACTTACCCAGCGCTACTGCTAAGTATCTACCTATAAGGTATTTCCTTGTAGTGGTATATTGGCCAACATTCAAAATTTGGAACTATAACTCATACAAGTTCTAATAACCAGAGGAGATATAGTTTAATACATGACCTTAGATATGAAGCATTAAGTTGCATATAAACATTAGTCGAGAATATTTATGTGTGGATATGACTCACTAATAACCAAATATTCGCGACTAATATTGATTTCCCCATTTATACTTGGGCGAAGATCGGCGCAGATTTTCTGCGTGTGTGAAGGCGGTGGAGATAGGTTGTCCATTGTCCACACCTACCTTTTCCCAGCTATAAATACCTCGTCATACCAGGCATACCAGCACCCAACCACCAGACTATCTAGCGGGAATAGCAGGAAGACCCCCAATCTCCTCCAGCACTATCTGGCTCTAACCTTGAGGTACATGTTCCATTATTTGTTTTCCTGTCTTGTCTTATCATCAGGCTTCTTGTGATTTTAGTGTCCACGCTTTACATACAGGAGAATGTTAGAGGTGGATCTATACCAGTATAGGGTGGAAGTATGCATTTTAGTTTGATTTTTTAATCAATATCTTCGTTGTTGTTGTTAGCACCCATCTATATGCATTTATGTATAATTGTTGGCATGTTCATTGTTTATTTTCCATGTTGATGTTATCTAGGGGCTTTGATTCTTTTAGTCCTACATATCGTATAAAAAGGAATGATCATGGGAAACTTTACATGCATAGCACAATCGACCGTTCTCTATCATTGTTTTCATTTGAAATACACAATTTTGTTTCATTGTGTTATGCGATGTTCTCGATTAGTTAAGCTATGAGTTTAGTAATATATTAAGAATTTGTTAGTTGATTCTTTTCAAGAAAAACAATATGCTTGAAGTACTAATTTGGCATGCGTGGATCAAGAATAAAATATATTCATGTGTTTGTTATTTGTTTAGGTGATCATGGAGCTCAAGGCCAAAGGATCCGCCTCTATCAAGGCACTACTTGTAGAGGACATTCAAGTTTGTAGGTTGGTCCTCTCAACATTTCTGCTCAGACTTCACTGTGAGGTTACTCTAGCCATGAATGGGAAGGAAGCTGTTGATTTGTTCCTTGAGGGAAAAAAGTTTGACATTGTTTTGTTCGATAAGGATATGCCCGTCATGACTGGTCCAGAGGTAATTAATTCTATATCATCAAGTATTTGGCATGTATTTATATAAATATAATCCATTTATTTACAAAAGACAATATAATTTTTATATTGCTCGACAGGCAATTGTGAAGATCCGTGCTATGGGGGAAACTGATGTGAAGATTGTTGGGGTTTCTGCCGATAATCATGCCATGGAGGCGTTCATGAGTGCAGGTGCTAATTTATTTGTGCCCAAACCAATAAGGATGGAGGCCCTCAGTCCTATCATTCAGGATGTCATCAACAAGAAGATGCATGACATGGTCTAGCACCATTCATCTTGCTTAAGTGATGGAGGAAATAATAATGTATAACCTTTTGATCTATGTTTGCTTCAATCTCCTTGTGTTGCTTGTTCAATTGTATCATTTGATTTGAGAAGTTCATGTTAATGGAAAGACATCATTGTCCATAATAATAAGGTACTTATGATATATTAGATCGATATAATCTACAAGTCTTTCTATTTTTGGCCAAGGCTTCTCACTAACTCAAGATTCATGTTGTGAGTCGTGTACTCTTTTGAGAGGAAATTACTCGGCTATCAATATTTTGTAACTGTTATATGGTCCGGATTACCAGTAAATGGTCAGTGTGGTGTATCCAATTAGTGTCCACTATTATTAATCCATCACTGATCCTTTATATAAAACTATTGGTATACACCCCCATAACTCTGCCATGTCCATGTAAGTTAAATTAACTTTCCATGCACCCATCCATCTGCTTGAGAAAGGTTTCACTACTAGTGAATCTATGGATTGCATCAAGGTTCAAAGACCCCTTATTCGAAATCTTAGCATTTATGGCATTAGCACATTTATTTCCCGACCTTTCTCCTCTTGTAACATCAACAAGCACAAACGTTGGCATTTGGCTCTAGCCCCACCATTCAGCCTCCCTGGTGTCGGTGAGTTATACACTTCAAATCTTACAATCTACTATGAGGTTTTTAAGGAAGCACTAGTAGAAAAAGGGGCAAATCTGAGACACATTAGTGCCGGTTTGATTTTGAGCCGGCACTAATGTGTCCATTAGTGCCGGTTCCAACGGCTAGCCGGCCGCTCTCATTAGTACCGGTTCATGGCGAACCTTTAGCACCGGTTCGTGCCACGAACCGGTACTAAAGAGAGTGGTGGCAGGATGTTGTCAGGCTGGGGCCCCTCCAGCACCTTTAGTACCGGTTCATGGCACGAACCGGTACTAAAGGTCGTACTTAAACTCTTTATCCACCCGAGCTCGCTCTATTCTTCCCCTTTCCCCTCACTTCCTCTGTTCTTCCCCTCTCTTCCTCGAGCTCATCATAAATTTTGCCCAAAATTTATCAAGATTTGAAGGCCCCCATCCATTCAAATGATCACAAAGGTTAGCAACTTTGTCCTTTCATCTCTCATTGCTAGATTAGCTCTTGCAATGCTTTGTATAGTGATTAATTTGTGAGTTTAGTAATTTGGGAGGAATTATATGTGCTAGCATTTGATTTATATGCAATTTGAGGTCAAAAATAACACTTAGTTTGCATATGTAGGTGTGGTTTACTTAGTGCCTTCTAAATCTCCGTCGTAACTACCGTCGATCGCCCGCACCGTCCCGTCGCCGCTACCACCTTATGGTGAGTCTCTTGTTCATGAATGTTTTACATTACCAAATTGATGTTTGTGTGATTTGGATATACAGTTACTCCTATAATTATCTTACCCGTATGTTATTTGTTATACATAGTGCCATGGTTTTGATATCCGTCCCCGTCAGCGCTCGTCCTTGTTATGATTTGGATGTGGTATATTCTCTTTTAAAACTAGTTGTTGCATTTCGTGTTCATGACAAATTATGCCCATCAAGTTGACATAGATATTTTTATCTAGGAGGTATGTGAACCGGAAATTCCAACCGACCCTATTGTCGAGAGGTTAAATTTAGTTGAAAGAGAAAACGAGTATTTGAAAGAAAAATTAAAAAGAATTGAGGGGGAGAAGATGGAATTGGAGTTGCATGTTGCCGATGTCGTCGATGATCACAAGATTAAGATGGAGAAAATGAGGTTGAAGATTTGAAAGATTAGAAAATATGCCATTGATAGTGTGGCTTGGTATCATTATGCTGTTGGATCAATTGTTACCTTAGTTGTGATCTTGATCGCATTTGTTATTGCATTTAAATTCTTTAGCTAGAGAGTTATTTTGTATGTTGCATTTAATTAAGTGTTGTATATGAACTTTATGTATGAACTCTATGTATGAACTTTATGTATGAACTTGTATTAATTTGGTCTATTCGGTGTTGTGTAATGAAGATGAGCCGACAATGGATGTATGATGACCGATGCTCTCCCGAGTTCATTAATGGCGTGCATACTTTTCTGCTTGCCGCTGAGGCAAACAAGCGGGCGGATGGTTTTATGCCTTGTCCATGTGCTGGCTGTAAGAATGGTCACAATTACTCTACGTCAAGAACCATTCACGTCCACCTATTTGAGTCCGGTTTCATGCCCCACTATAATGTTTGGACCAAGCACGGAGAAATAGGGGTTATGATGGAAGACAATGAAGAAGAAGAGGACGACGGCATCTATCTGGCCATGGGTTCCCTGAATACGATGATACAACAATGGGGGAAGAAGCTGAGCCGGCAATGCGGGAAGAAGCTGAAGAAGAGGCATCAGATGAGCCCACTGATGATCTAGGTCGTGCCATTGCCGATGCAAAGAGAAACTGCGCAAGTGATTTGGAGAAGAAGAAGTTGCAGCGCATGTTAGAGGATCACAAGAAATTGTTGTACCCGAATTGCGAAGCTGACAAAAAAAGTTGGGCACCACACTGGAATTGCTGCAATGGAAGGCAGAGAATGGTGTATCTGACAAGGGATTTGGAAAGTTGCTGGTAATGATAAAGAATATGCTTCCAAAGGACAACAAATTGCCCGAGAGTACGTATGAAGCAAAGAAGGCTGTCAGCCCTCTAGGGTTAGAGGTGCAAAAGATACATGCATGCCCTAGTGACTGCATCCTCTACCGCGGTGAGTACGAGGATTTGAACGCTTGCCCGGTATGCGGTGCATTGCGTTATAAGATCAGTCGCGATGACCCTGGTGATGTCGAGGGTGAGCGCCCCAGGAAGATGATTCCTGCCAAGGTGATAATACCATGGTTGAAACGTTTGTTCCAAAACAAAGAGCATGCGAAGGCGATGCGGTGGCACGGAGAAGACCGTAAGAAAGACGAAAAGTTGAGAGTACCCGCTGACGGTTCGCAGTGGAGAAAAATCGAGAGAAAGTACTGGGAAGAGTTTGCAGGTGGCCCAAGGAACGTATGGTTTGGTCTAAGCACAGATGGCATTAATCCTTTTCGGGAGCAGAGCAGCAACCATAGCACCTGGCCTGTGACTCTATGTTTGTATAACCTTCCTCCTTGGTTGTGCATGAAGCGGAAGTTCATTATGATGTCAGTGCTCATCCAAGGCCCTAAGCAACCCGACAATGACATTGATGTGTACCTAAGGCCATTAGTTGAAGAACTATTACAGCTGTGGAATGGAACAGGTGTACGTGCGTGGGATGAGCACGGACAGGAATAATTTGACCTAAAGGCGTTGTTGTTCATGACCATCAATGATTGGTCTGCTCTCAGTAACCTTTCAGGATAGACAAACAAGGGATACCGCGGATGCACGCACTGTTTGGATGATACCGACAGTATATATTTGGATAGTTGTAGGAAGAATGTGTACCTGGGACATCGTCGATTTCTTTCGAGCAGGCATCCCGTAAGAAAGAAAGGCAAGCATTTCAAAGGTGAGGTGGATCATCGGACAAAGCCTCGCCACCGTACTGGTGCTGATGTACATGATATGGTCAAGGATTTGAAGGTAATCTTTGGAAAGGGTCCCGACGGACAACCTGGAAGAAGAAATCTATATTTTGGGACCTGCCATATTGGAAAGACCTAGATGTCCGCTCCGCAATCGACTTGATGCACGTGACGAAGAATCTTTGCGTGACCCTGCTTGGCTTTTTGGGCGTGTATGGGAAGACAAAAGATACACTAGAGGCACGGGAGGACCAGCAACGTATGCACGGAAAAGACGGCATACATCAGGGTCAGGCCAGCTACGCTCTTACCAAAGAAGAGAAGGAAATCTTCTTTGAATGCCTACTCAGCATGAAGGTACCGTCTGGCTTCTCGTCGAATATAAAGGGAATAATAAATATGGCAGAGAAAAAGTTCCAGAACCTAAAGTCTCATGACTGCCATGTGATTATGACGCAACTCCTTCTGGTTGCATTGAGGGGGCTTCTACCGGAAAACGTTCGATTAGCCGTTGTGAAGCTATGTGCATTCCTCAATGCAATCTCTCAGAAGGTAATCGATCCAGAAATCATACCAAGGTTACAAAATGATTTGGTGCAATGTCTTGTCAGTTTCGAGTTGGTTTTCCCACCATCCTTCTTCAACATCATGACGCACGTCCTAGTTCACCTTTGTGAAGAGATTAACGTTTTGGGTCCTGTATTTCTATACAATATGTTCCCTTTAAGAGGTTCATGGGAGTCTTGAAGAAATATGTTCATAACCGTGCTAGGCCAGAAGGAAGCATCTCGAAGGGCCATGAAAATGAGGAGGTCATTGAGTTTTGTATTGACTTTATTCCTGACCTTAAGCCGATTGGTGTTCCTGAATCGCGGCATAAGGGCATACTGGATGGAAAAGGCACGCTAGGAGGGCATCAAATAATATGTATGGACTGGCATTCTCTCACTGAAGCACACTACATAGTTCTACAGAATTCTGCCTTGGTGGCTCCGTATATGGAGGAACACAAGAATTTTCTACACTCCAATCACCCGGAGAAGTATGACGACTGGATTACACGTGAACAAACGAGGACTTTCGCCGGTTGGTTGCAGAAACGTGCCATGAATGATGGCGATATTCAAAATGACCTGTACTCGCTGTCCGAGTTACCATCTTCGAATATAATGACTTTCAAAGGGTACCAGATAAATGGGAATACATTTTACATGATCGCCCAAGATAAGAAGGGCACCAACCAAAACAGTGGTGTCCGCTTTGATGCAACAACCAACACGGGAAAGGAAACATATTATGGTTACATAGAGGACATATGGGAACTTAACTATGGAGGTGGTTTGAAGGTCCCTTTGTTTCGGTGCAAATGGGTCAATATGACATGAGGCAGGGTAATGGAAGACCCGCAGTACGGAATGAAAACAGTGGATCTCAACAATCTTGCGTATGCAGATGAACCATTCGTCCTAGCCAATGATGTGGTGCAGGTTTTTTATGTGAAAGACATGTCTACCAGGCCGAGAAAAAGAAAAGATAAGGAAGTGAATGGATCATACGACGAGCCAAAGCGCCACATAGTTCTTTCAGGGAAAAGAAACATCATGGGAGTGGATGACAAGACAGGCATGTCAGAAGATTATGAAAAGTTTGATGAAATTGCTCCATTCGCAGTGAATATTGACCCGAGCATCCAGTTAAATGATGAAGATTTTCCATGGCTACGGCGCAAAGGGACACACGCGAAGAAAAAGTTTCACACCCAAAGATCTGGGATGTGATCGGCTTCACTATCATCACTTTCTTCTGTGTTTCACACCCAGGAGGGAATCTCTGTAATAGTTAGGGTAGTTATGTGTTTTGGCATTTGAAACGCGAAGAAATTTTATGTGCAAACAAATTCTTTCATGCATTTACTGATTTTTTCAGCTAAATGACCCTGAAATTGAAAAGCATTTCAAATGAACTCGGAAAAGGTTGAAAGTTGGCATGGTATCATAAATTCACCCACAGAGAATGTGCAAAAAAGTAGAGAGGGTTACGGCAAAAACTAGATGCACTTTGTGTACAAAATGGACAATCTCTTTTGAAGTATCAGGGTTTCGGACGAAAACTTATCTGTTACAAAGGCATTTCATTTTTTAAATAACCTAAGCATTACTAAATTGAATATAATGATAAAACACACTAATATTAAACATAAGAAAAAAGAATCACTGAAAAATCTTTTTTCAAAGTTAAGTTATTCACAAACTAGCGATTCACACAAATTTCAAATAATTCAAAATTTAAACTATTCAAATTTGAAAACTATCGGCACTAACAGAAACTTTGTAATTTTTTGTACCTAAAGCAAAAATATTCACAAAGAAACTCTAATACAGCAAAAAACAACTCAAAAATAAATAAAACAAAAATAAATAAAGCAAAAAAAAAATAAGAAAATAAAAAAGCCCGCCTACTGGGCCAAAGCGGCCTGCATACGAATAGAAACCCAACCTTTTGTTGGGCCAGGATGCAGGCCCGCAAAGGCCCAGTAGGCCCACAAGGTAGCACAAAACAGGTAGGCCCAGTAGTCTTGCTCGAGAGAGCTACCGCACTGGGGCTTAGAAACCAGTGCGGTAGCCCCTCGGCTAGCGAGGTGCGACTAAACTTAAGCAACGCCTAGAGCCAGCGCACCCCCTTTAGTACCGGGGCATGGCTCCAACCGGTACTAAAGAGGGGGTCTTTAGTACCGGTTGGTGCTACGATCCGGTACTAAAGGGGGGCGCTTTCCGCCGCTTGGCCTGGCCAAAATAGACCTTTAGTACCGGTTGGTGGCTCCAACTGGTACTAAATGTCCATCCTATATATACAACACTTGCTAAAAATTCAGTTTCCCTCTCTGTTTTTTCTCACCGTCGACGACACGTGCCGCCTGCCCCAATCGACGCCATCGCCGCCCCGGCCGTCCCCGTCCCCGTCATCCCCGTAGCCGCGCCCGCCCCGTCGCCGCGCCCCGCCCCATCATCGCCGGCCCGTCCCGTCGTCGCCACCCCGTCCCGTCACCCCGTCGTCGCCGCCC
>NC_041383.1:57794475-57796123 GCF_002162155.2 Triticum dicoccoides
TGTTAGTTATATAGAAATGTTATAATTTTTTTTCTCTGTTTTTTAGTTATACAAATGTTAGTTATATAGAAATGTTATAGATGTTATCAATATTAGAAATGTTACTTATATAATCAGAAATGTTAGAAATTTTAGAATTAGTTTTAGTTAATTATCTGAATTAAATTAATGTCAAATTGTTATATATATATATATATATATATATATATATATATATATATATATATAGGGCTGGACTATTCTGTTACCCATAACAGAATATTATTCTGTTACTCCCTGCTCTATATAGGGCCCAATCCGTTTTTGCAATGCACAAACACTATGCACCGAAAAAGAAAGAAAGAAAAAGGCCCGCAACCCTCGCATCACTCCTGCAGTCCCTCGCAACTCACCACTCCACCGCCGCCGCCTCCGTCCCCCACGCCGTCGGGCGCCGCCTCCACCCCACGCCGCGGGTCGCGGCCTCCGTCGCCACTCCTCTGGCCGCCGCCTCCGCCCCCATGCCGCGGGCCGCCGCCTCCGCCCCCCATGCTGCCGGGCGCCGCCTCCACCCCCACGCCGCGGGCCGCCGCCTCCACCCCCACGCCGCCGGCCGCCGCCTCCGCCTCCATGCCGCGGGCCGCCACCTCCCTTCCCCACGCCGCCGCTTGCCGCCTTCCTCCCCAACAACGCCGGCGGCTACCCCGTGCTTCCACCCCCTGCAGCTCTTTGCGCCTGGATGGCCGCCCGCACTGTATCGATGCGCCACTGCCGCGTGCAGGAAGTTCAATGCCACAATCCCCGGCCGTTCTATCTCGCTGCTGTTGGCATGCCCCGCATCTATCCCATTCCCGGCGACAAGGTCGCCTCCTATGGATCTCTCATGTAGCCTCCGTTCGTGCTAGTGGAGGGAGAAGTACTTTATCTGAAAAAATGGCAGTAAACAGGCATTAGTTCACTTTTTCGATTCTACTCTTCTCTTGATTTGTTATTAGATCAGAGATGGAATTGGCGGATTTCTTGTGCATATTCTGTTCAATGGATAGATGGATGGATGGGTGTAGCTCTCTGAATGTAACATGTGATCCGATGCTGCTCAACTTCCTCTGAACCCCCCGATCATGTCCTGCTCCCAGTCATTATCAGTTCAATACTTATAGCCTTGCCATACGTGGATTAATATAATTACCATATTCGAAATTTTCTGAGTCATGGCCTTACCATACTTGGATTGATGAGATTTCTGAGTTTATAGCCTTGCCATACGTGGATTAATTGTGATTGATTACTATAAATACGTTGGGTATTGCCGGCCAGACGAGAGAAGAGGAAAACCGATGGAAGGGGGGTGGGAGGTGGGACAAAAAAACCAGACGAAAAATAACCGGTTGAAAATAAACCGGTTGAAAGTGGTGGGACTATTTAACCAATTCGTCCATTAGGAGTAGAGATTAAATTTATTACCATATAATTACCATATTCGAAATTTTCTGAGTCATGGCCTTACCATACTTGAATTGATGAGATTTCTGAGTTTATAGCCTTGCCATACGTGGATTAATATAATTACCATATTCGAAATTTTCTGAGTCATGGCCTTACCATACTTGGATTGATGAGATTTCTGAGTTTATAGCCTTGCCATACGTGGATTAATTGTGATTGATTA
>NC_041383.1:57796808-57799567 GCF_002162155.2 Triticum dicoccoides
TTCACCTCCCTTCCCCATGGCCTGCAGCCTTCGTCCCTTCTCCTCCTCCCCCTTGCCGGACATGGCGCGCCTCCCGACACCCAAAAAGGGCCTCGCGCCCCCTGACCACCTACCATCCCGGAGCCAGCGTCGACCACCCGATCCAAACAACCGCCAGATGCAGGCCGCCGCGACGCCGCACCCCTGGATCTGGCCATCTTGGACGGCGACCTCCAGCTCCCTTCTCCTCATCCACCCACAACAAGGAGCTCGACGACGGCCTCCCCAACCGCCCCGTCACCGGCCTTGCCCCGGGCGAGGACCCTTCTCCTTCCTTCCCTTCTTCTTTCTAACAGTCCCCAATCGGGGGTGAGGTCGCCGTGCTGCAAGTCGACAGGCATCCGCCGAGAAGGACGAAGAGTCTTGGACGCTGGTTGGCACACCCGTGCTCAACGAGGATTTGCAGCTCACGCGCGAGTGGCTCGTGGTCTGCGCATCTCGGGCATGCAACCGACTATTGGTTCCTCCGCTGCTGCAAGTCCCCCACCTGTTGCACTATCATCCATGGTGCAGTGCACATGGCCGGAGTATGCCGCAGCCCACATCTCCAGCGGGTGGAGCTCGTGGCTTGCCAATGTGCATTTCCCCCCGAGCTTAACCAAGAACCTGTGGGTGCCTACCCCCGGTGCTCCTTTGTCGTCACCGAGCAGACCACATAGCCGGTAGGTGCAGCTCCAACGATCTACAAGTGGCGTGCTGGGTTTTTTGTGTTGCAGGAGTCCACCGGCCAACGGCGCAAGGTCCACCAACGGGCAACGCTCGGTTCGTTGTGTGGTGGACCTCCTCGGGCGGGCGGGTGGACTGGCAGGACCATGTCCCGTTGGCAACGAAGTTGTGCAGAGTTCATCGGTGGCGCCCAATAGTCAGGCTCAGGGTGCACTGCAGTTTGCTGCGCGTGCGCGTGTAGTAAGCGAGTGCACAGGAAGCCACCGCATATGCATGTTCTGTTGAAGGACATTTTTTGTTCAAATGCAGTTCTGCTGGCTGCTAGTGCCTAATTTCATGTGTATGCATGTATGTGTGTGACCATAAAAACAATGAACCGAGTATGTGTGTCTATGAGCATCATCGGCGGCCATAGACATGCGCAAAAACGAAATGTGTGAGCGCAGTTTGGTTAGCTGGATCGTGCAGTACTTTTGTTTTGTTTTGTGCGGTTTGCTGTGTGTGGCTGTGTAAAAGAATCAGATAGATGTGTGTTTGAAAACTCACGTTGTTACCTCACGTGGTTAGCTATAAAAACTTCCTTAGTGGTTCACAAAATCAGTGAAACACCTGCAGTGCATTTGGTCCTTGGATGTGGTTCTCTGTTGAGTGATAATGTTCACTTGCGCCCAACATGAAATTGCGAAAAAATTAGTGCAACAACAAAGATTGTAATGAGGTTCACTTTGATATATGTCACGGTTCACTTGCTTCCTCTCTGCGGTCCACTCTCGTTTATAAAAAAATAAAAAAAGACAACAAAAACTAGTCTGAGAAAAAATTACGTTCGACAAAAGAAATCATGAAGTTCACTTAACCGTCTGATGCAGTGCGGTTTTCAGTGTAAAGCAGTGCGGTTTTCTTCCTCGTCTTTAAAAATTTACGTCCCACAAAAAAGAAACCATGCAGTCCACTAGCCCATTTGATGCAGTGCGGTTTTCAGTCTAAAAGAAGTGCGGTTTTTTGTCTGATGCAGTATACACGACGATTTGGGTGTCACGAAAAACAGAGTGTCCGTGTTTCGGTAAATTCAAAATTGCTCTTAAACCGTAAGTAATTAGAGAGCGTGTTCTACATGAAAAAGTTGTGTCTCGTTGATATCTTCCCAATGGTGTATGATTTGGATCATTCCGATCAGCGCTTTGTAAAAATTTCACGAAAAACGGTCGCTGCCTCTCACCGTCAGCCGCACGATTTTTGAAATTAACTAAAAACCGTAAAGAATCTCATAAACATTTCAGCATATGAAAGTTGCGCCTCGTCTGTAGCTTTCCAACGGCGTATCATACGCCTCATTTCGACAAACAGTTAGAAAACTGGAGCGAAAAATAGTACTGAAAATTTCAAATTTTTTGAAAAAACAGAGTTCCGCGATTTAGTAAATTTGAAACTGCTCTTAAACCGTAACGAATTAGAGAAAACTTTATATATGAAAAAGATGCGCCTTGTTGATATCTATCCAACGGCGTATCATTTGCTTCATTCCAACAAGCGGTTTCGAAGAAATCGCCAAAAAACGCTCGCTGCCACTCGTCATGGGACGCGCCACTTTCAAAACTGTTCTTAAACCGTATGGAATCTCGAAAAGTGTTCAACATGTCGAAGTTGCGCCTAATCCAGAGATTTTCAACGGTATATTACACGCCTCATTCCGATAAACGGTTAAATAATTAGAGAAAAAACAGTACCAAAAAAATAACGCGTGCAGTATTTTTCGACGAGAAGTTCATTCGTGTGAGTACTGCAACACACTTGGTTCAAAGAATGACGTGCACTTGTGTTCAGCGTGCAGTGAGGAAGTGGTGTGCAGAATAGTTATTCTGCTAATATTAGCAGAATAGACCGTCTGTATATATATATATATATATATATATATATATATATATATATATATATATATATAGAGAGAGAGAGAGAGAGAGAGAGAGAGAGAGAGAGAGAGAGAGAGAATTTTAGCTATCACAATCCAATGATTTAAAAAATGTTACCTTTTGCGGGCATATAGTATTTGTTCT
>NC_041383.1:57799580-57923776 GCF_002162155.2 Triticum dicoccoides
TATATATATATATATATATATATATATATATATATATATATATATATATATATATAGAGAGAGAGAGAGAGAGAGAGAGAGAGAGAGAGAGAGAGAGAGAATTTTAGCTATCACAATCCAATGATTTAAAAAATGTTACCTTTTGCGGGCATATAGTATTTGTTCTCGACGATATGCCCGGCCCGCATCCTCGCCGTCGACCCGTTCGCGATGACATCCTGCTTCAGAGGACCCATGTCCGGGACTGGGCTCCGCCGGGCTGGCACTGGGAGGTGCTACCTGGAGGGGCGTGCCGCTTGGTGAGAAACCCGGCCTCAGGTCCCGTCGTCGACCCTGATGTCCTTTGGTGGCATTCGCGTGGGCCACATTCGATGCAGAGGGAGCCGGCGCCGCCGGAGGTGGTGCGTCGCCGTGTCAGGGAGGAGGACGAGCACGTCCATCGCTACATGGCTGCTACGGACGTCAGGTTCTCTAATACTTGGCAGGTTCTTTGGGCAGATGACTGGAGATATGATCCTGTGATGGTTCCTTCTCTTTGGGTGTCCACCGCCCTCGCCTCAGGAACTGCGAGTGGCCTAGATTCTTCTGTAGTACTCGATCTTTATTAGGTACCTAGCCAGTGATGTATTCGATATATAATATTCGAGATGATGTATTCGAGATTATATATATTAAGACGATGATGTATTCGAGATTATATATATTAAGACGATGATTCAGTTTTTCCTTATTGATTGCATCCATGCATTGTAATTTGAATACTAAATTGTTTATATTTCTTCTATATTAGTTAAGTAAAAGCTATGGTGGACAATACGAGTAGAGAGAGAGAAGATGAATTGTACGACATCATACGCAACCCTCATAGGCTAGATGATGTGAATGAAACAGATGACGGCTCCCAATATTTGAACAATACCGGAGAGGGTGATGAAAAGATATTCGATCTCGACGACCGAGCTGATGAAGTCATGAACTATGATTATGATGATGACACAGACAATTTTTATGATGACACAGACAATCTTCAAATAACAAAGACTACCGGCGAGGTATATTTATATAAGTAGGCATCATAGTGATCATCACATGTTTTTTTATTGAAGATATATTAACGAATCGATCTTTCTTCTTTCAGCCCTCCGGATCGAGCAAATCTGCTTCTACAGACATCAAGACAAAGCGAGGCCCGGGCAGATTGTTGAAGGATGGTGTAAAGTACAACATCCAATCCACCAAACCTAGTGGCGAACCCCTCACGCCTAAGAACATTGCGAACAAGTGGACTCGTCAGTGCGGAGTTCTTGTGAAGGACAAACTCCCAATCTCCATTCAAGAATGGAAAGAGCCAAAGAGTAAATGTCCAGATGTTACTTGGGTCGATGACAGAGCCAAAAAAGACCTTTGGGAATCTCTGATGGAACATTTCACCCTACCAGATCATTTCACTTAAGTAGATATGGAGAAAGTCAAGGGCGCTGCTCTTAAGAAGATGGCAATTGCATTCAACACCCACAAGAAAACTGTATGTGCCAACTACCTCGCTGCAAAAAGGAAGACTCCAGAATTCACGGAACACTGGAGAAGCAAAGAGAACACTGGGACGATTTTGTAAAATTCAAGGATTCATAATTATCTAAGGAACGATCGATAAAAAGCAAGGCCAATGCCGCAAAAAAGACGCAGTTCCATAGGCTGGGTCCAGGTGGCTACGCGGTGGGAATGCGTAAGTGGGATAAGTCTGAGCAAGAGATGGAGGATGCAGGGGTCACTCCGGTTACTAGGAGCTGCCCCCAGGTGCAGAACTTGGTTCTATGCGCATGGGGGGCGTTGAACCCGAAGACATGCCTGGTTTCGCAGAAGGCAAGTCTAAAAGGAGCCAAACAAAAGATACTTGACGCAATAGAAGAAGCTCGAAGAGGGGGGGGGGGGTGTTCACGTCCAACAGAGAGCACAACGAGCTTACACGCGCCCTGGGAAATCCTGAACACCCGGGAAGAACATGAGGCAAGGGCGTTATTCCCTGGTATGAGGGCTTTTCGGACTGGAACGATGACTACAGGTACCATGCAAGAAAGAAGATGGAGGAGGAGAAGAAGAGGAAGCTGGAGGAGGAGCAGAGGAAGCAGGACGCAGAATGCCTTCAAGGCCTAGAAGCAAGGCACGTGGACTTGGCACTCAAATTCCAGCAGCAGCAGCATCGGATCGACTCACTTAGCCAAGAAAGGGGGTCTCAGCAGCGGCAGCAGCAAGCGGATGATCGTCCATCATTGGATAGCACCGTCCCATCCATGCTGAGAAGCAGCATTGGTTCTGCCCCGGGCGACACACTGCTGGATACATACACTGTGGATGACATCATAGAGAACACTAACTGTGAGCTACACTCCAAAATGAAGAACATATCCATGAAGGTGGTGGACGACGTTGCTTTCACAATTACCCCTGAAGCAACCTTCCATTGCATCCCGATTCCAGAGGGCTATGCTCGTGTCATGGTTGATGAAGTGGTGGAGCCACATTCGATGCTAGCACTTGACATTCTTGGAGGTGACGGCGAGCGCACACTGGGAGAGGCCATACATCGTATCATCCTATGGAGAAAGGATTGCATCATCTTTCCAAGTCAACCAACACCGTGTTGTCTGCCGACTCCTCCTCGAAGTCCGCCACCGAGTCAGCAGACTCCCACTCCTCCAAGTCCACGAACGCGTGAGCCGACTCCTCCTTGAAGTCTGCCACCTCCTCCAAGTCCCCGAACGCGTGAGCTGACTCCTCCGGTTTCAAGTCCGGCATAACGTCAGGCCACTTCTCCGGTTTCAAGTCCGGCATCGTGTCAGGCCACACCTCCTGCTTCAAGTCCGGCACATCGTCAGGCCACTTCTCCTGCTCCAACTCAGCCACGTCATCCGCCTCCGCCGTCTCAGCAATCGCAGAAGAGACATGCCGCTGCTATGGTGCGTAGCAGTACAAGTCGAGGTAGTTCAGGAAGTACAGGCGGAGACAAGCGATATAAATATGGTCCAAGCCTCGCTCCTCTTCCTCAGAGGCCTTAAGACATGATCGAGGAGCAAAACATAGCCATAGTGCAGGCCCAAGTGGACGCCCATTTTGCACCGAAACTGGCACCGCCGCCAAGGGAGAAAGTGCCTGAGGAAAAGATTGACCACTTCATCCGTATGGCTAAAGCACCAGCTCCCAAGCCTGTTAACTCAGACTATGAGCGCCAAATCAGGAAGCTACATCGAGAACGGCTAAAGAAGGAAGCAAGCTCGAGCTTGAGCCAACAAGCAGTGGGCAAAAAATGCGGGAAAACCGTTCCCCAGCTGGGAGAACAGGCGGCGCAATCGACCCCCCCGCTTGTTGTGCCAACAACACATGAGAGGAGGCCGCGCGCCCAATATTATTGTGGGCAAACTGTTAACATTCCCCAGCTAGGCAATGTGGTAATAACGGAGGAGCATATAATGCAGGCTGAAATGCTCAAGATATCTGTTGGACAACTCCTCAAAATTGAGCCCATGTCTCCGCTTAGAGAGGAGGAAATAAAACAGAAATATGTCCGGGGCCAACCTTTGGTCGAGCCAGACAAGGTCAAGAACCTCCCAACGAGAATGTATGAATTGCATCAATGGTACATGAACATTACCAAGATTTCCAATCGAGAGTCCCTCATGGTGAATGTCAAGGCAGAGCATTACTACCATGAGAAAGCTTTGTGCGTTGAGTATTTAGAACTATTTTAGTTATACAATCAAGACGCACTCGACAAATCTATCGTTAGTTGCTATTGTCTGTAAGTGATTTCTTTCTGTAATTTTTGATCAATCATTACATGTAATTATCCTCACTATATATTCTTTTCTATGGTATTATATGAAGGATGAAGATATATGAAATGAAAAAATCTGGATGCTATGGCATTGGGTTCATTGACCCAAATACCATTAATGAGTACACATGGAAAGTTGCAACTTCTCAAGCAAGTGTAGAGGAAAGCATGCTAGAGTTCTTGAAGCAACTCAATACCAATGAAGATATACTACTTCCTTACAACTTCCTGTGAGTCACACTGTCTTGTAATACAAATTCTGTTTTTGTTTACTAGCTAGCTAGATGTTAATAATTAAGTGTATACGGTTTACAATAGTTGATTAATTTTATGCACATGCCCGCTTAATTAAGACATGCAGATGTGTGCGCATGCAGTTTCCACTGGATCTTGTTAGACATTAAAGTTGACAAAGGAACAGTTGAAGTACTGGACTCACTACTTAAAGAAGATAAAGACTACACCATCATGAAGGGGATAGTCAACAGGTAATTTCAATCATTATTAACTATATCTCGGCCTATTATTAGTTCGTCATTTCCTGATATGAACTATTTAATAACCCCTTTATTAATTTTCTTTGCCGACGGGCAGGGCTTGGGAAAAGTTCATCAAGGTGACTCCAGGCAAATGGCCAAAAAAGTTGTTTTGGCATCGACCAAAGGTAAGTAATTAAGTAGTACTAGCTAGCTACCATCTCTTTAATTCTTGTTTCAATACCATTAATTAATTATCATGCTTGATTAATCATTATCTGATTCAATTCCATTCTCATAAAGGCCTTGAAGCAGGCGCCGGGCAATGATCTGTGTGCATTCTATGTTTGCGAGAACATTCGTATGATGGCGTCCGAAAGGAGCAGATCTCAAAGACAGGACTGGGTACATTTGTTAGAACACTATTCACACCATTATCGATATCTTGTCACACAACTAATACACATGCATATTGATCTCCTTCTTAACAGTTCAGAGAGGTGCAGGATAAGCTCCTACCAGCGAACCGCATACTAACACTTCAAGAGGAAATAGCCGGATTTTTTCTCGACCAGGTCATAGATCCCAAAGGAGAATACTATTACCCACTACCGCCCCCATGAACCACTTGTCATCGTACTCCGAAGGCACCAAGGCAACATGTAGTAGAAATTATATATGTATATACATGTGTATATGTGTGAATAGTTAATGGTGTTGGCTGTGAGACATTCGATGATATATATATATATATATATTATATATATATATATATATGCGGTTCTACGTACGAGAAAATCTATTTATATATATGCATAACGTGTACAATTTGTAGTATCGTAAAATACCAGCAAACAAAAAATAATTAAATGGAAAACAAAGCCAAAACCCCCCAAACATTTAGTACCGGTTGGTGTTACCAACCGGTACTAATGTCCTACACGCACCCGGGCCTGGCTCGTGCCACGTGGTGACACTTTAGCGCCGGTTCGTGACGAACCGGTACTAAGGGGGGGGGGGATTTAGTCCCCATTCTTTAGTGCCGGTTGCCGAACCGGCACTAAAGGCCAGTTTTGCACTAGTGAAGTATAGAGGAGCATTGTGTCATATCCTACTTACAGTGATTGGCATCGACACACCATACATCCAATCGGGTCCACGCAGAAGAAAGAGGGCACGGGCGAGCTGCATAAACGAATTGATCAGAAAGGAGCGAAGCTTGCTTCAGAAATGGAGAAGTAAAGTTAGTTTAAGGATCTATTATCTTGTTGATGAGCTCCTTCTTGAACAAGGGAGGAGCTCCAAGAGCGAGATAGGGCTTGGGGCTGCCTCAAATAGCCTTCGACCATCTATGTCACTGCATCTGGCCTCTACTTGAACTATTACTACGGGAAAGAAAAATATATTCCCATTCATCCCCGAATAGTTGTGATGGGGATTGCAATATTGTATTTCAGTGCATACACAAGGGATGTATGACAACTTGATTATGTATTGATCATCTTGAAATTTGACAAGCATATGAGATATGTGTAGTAATTTGTGCATGAATTACAACTTGAACTGGTAGCATGGATTGGAAAATCATCCCTACCATCTTGGCCAGACCACATGCAGGTGCTGCGAGGTGCCAAGGCCGGGGCACCCGCCGAGAAAACGGGGTTTTACGTGGTGATCAAGTACGCGCATGGTATGCTCTTCTAATTTAGTACAATGATTCCCACATGTTATGCCCTTTTTATATGACGGTGAGTGTTGCGGTTGACGGCAAAATGCCACGTCGTTGCACTTCCGTCTAGTTACACTCTTTGCCGTTAGTGGGCCCAAAGATGATGACAAAGGACACGCCTTTGCCGTCAGTGTCCCGTCGCTGTCAGCCTTTGTACCTGTTTGCCGATAGTGTTTCTTTGTCATCAAGTTTTCCTCTATTTTTCTGTCAGCTGTTATTTGCCGTCAGTGACTGACGGCAAATTTCCTATTTCCTGTAGTCAGTCAAGCCCATACATGTCTTGTTAGTGGCTGATCCCCCTGCAGAAATATTGGAATGGAGAAACTATTTGTAATATCAATTTGAACCTTCTATATGTTCATGTTCAGCTAATCAGCACGGGCGTCTACAGCTGAATTTCATTTGCAATATCAGTTTGAACTTTAGCCTTGTAATACTGGAAATTGAACCTTGTAATATTTTTGTCATTTGTGATATAATCATTGAAATGGCATTGTGTTCTTTTTTCTTTGAATTGTCATACTGCAATTTATATATGCAGAGTACTGTCCGACTAGGGATGTAAGCAGACGGCGTCCGCATGACATGGGATTGAAAAAATCCAAAAGGAAAGTTGTTCATTTCTATGAGAAGAACAATTCTTGTTAAACACTTTTCGATTTGAAGCCATCTTAGTCTAACTCCTACATAAGAGCGAGGTAGTCAGTTCAAATCTCGCAGGAACAATTTTTCCTTTCTATTTATACTCCATTCACTAACCCATCCATGATCTTCAATGACAGTAAAAACAGTCCCAGAAAATGGACATGCATGCTGAAGCCCAAAATTGTTACCTAAAATCAAACCAAACCTTCACCAAGGACGCCTAGGGTGCCGTCTTGAGGAGTATATGTAGGAGTATTCCAAAAGTTCATAATAAAATTAAAGTTAGTAAAAAAATTCAGTTTAGGAATCTCCTTTAAATTTTCACAAATATTTTTTGAAATCCATGGACATATTTTTAAGGCACTAACATTTTAAAAGAACATCCATTGTTTTTAATTCAGAACAATTTTTAAGATCCATTTTTTAATCATGTGCATATTTGATTTAATGGTTGTTTTTAAATAAAAATATGTTAGTTGGTAATTTCTGAGCAAGCACCGGAGCGAGCGAAAAAAACAAAATAAGCAAGTGGAAAAGGGAGCCAAGTTGAGCGAGGCAGAGCTTCAGCGAACGGCCTATGTGAGCTGTATAGCAGCAATTCGACGGTTTGAATGTGGAATAGGAGCTCCCAATGCACACATAGCTACCGCCGCCTCCTCCAAAAACGCTAGGGTTCCTTTGTCTCCCGCAAGCGTCACCGCTATCTGCCTCGTCTCTGGTGGCTCTAGGGTCATGGAGACGTGGTGGATCCTGGGCCTTGCCGGCGGGAGGGATTCCTTTTTAGATGTTTCTATTGGTTTTGTTATGGTTTGTGTCCTGCTGAGAAAGATGAGACAGAGGCGGCTCCTCGAAGATGGAATAGGATTCTCCCTGCCTAGCCCCCGTTCTGGTGGTGTGTCTAGCATCATTGGAGGGCGGGTGGAGGCGTGTCTCTAGTTGGTCTTGCAGAATTCCATACATGGTTGTCTTTGATGGATCTAATCAGATCCGGTCTTCGTTCGTGTGTCTTCAGGTTAGATTCTTACGATCTACGCATCTTTTCATCAGTGGCAGTTGTTGTTCTATTGCGCTGGTCTCATGGGGCCTTAGTACGATGACTTCCCGACTGTGTACTATAACAACTTTTGCCTAGCTCTCGCGAGGAAGCGGTGATGACGCTGGCGCACCTTCGGCTCGCATCAGTGCTTGTAATCATAGCTAGGTGGTCTAAGGATCTTGATATAACTTTTTATTATTTCTGGTGTTCGTTGTACTACCATGATTGAAGATAAATAGACTAAAAGTTTTCATGCAGAAAAAAGAATAGGAGCTCCCAAGGGGCTCACACAACCACCACCAACTGACACCGAGGCCGAAACGTGTAAAGACACCACAACCATGCATGGAAGACTCCACTCATCTCTTACAACAAATATTGTCTCCAACCACAACCTAGCACGCTATATGCACCAAAAACTACCATTATAACATAATTAGAATCTAGCACAACACACATAAAATCAAAACAAAACAACCATCCAAAATAATCTACTAGATAAAGAAGAGTTAATCCCACATGTGAAGAACGGTGTTGCGAAGCATGCGTTAACCTCTAGTAGGATTGATAGCTTCTCGTGTTTGTTCTAGGCTTATCATTCGCGCCCCGCTGCCCTCCGTGGTTCTGTTTATTTCACGTGGCTGTAAGTGCACGCTAGGGTAGGCCTACGTTCTCCAAGCTGCTACCATCTCTACCCTCTGCTATGATCTCCCTTTTAAGTGACCCGCGTCAATAGTGCATGCATGTTATCTCTTTTTCTTTGCGAATACGCAAATATTGCATATCTTTTCATTGATAAAAGAAGAGTGACAACAAGACGTTATGACCGCCTACTATACCATGTACACAAAAGGCCTGGAAGCGAGCAGAGGAACATACATAGAGGGGGTTGTTCAGCCCCCAAAACAAGACTAAGTCTCAGGGATGATATTCGCTAGCCCTGCGGTGCCAGCCCTGGCCCAAAGCCACGCCTCATCTTGGATGGTCTTGGAGACAAGAGAGATAGAGGGCTGATCGCCATCAAAGATGCAACCATTCCGATGTTTCCAGAGCCACCAAGCAAATAGGATAATGAGTGATGATATGCCCCCGCGAAGCTGAGGAGGGGCTGGATCACAGGTAGCAGCCCACCAAGAATGAATGGGAGTAGCGCCCTTCTGGTGTTTTGCATGAATGTCATTTAATTCCTGTTCTGGCAAATAACGAGCACTCGATATGTCCTACTTTCTAGCACAAGTCATGCTGAATTTCAAGGAAAATTTCGCATGACCTTTGCTAAGAACAGGACATATCGAGTGCCTAAAATTTGCGGGAATGGAAATGAATCAACATTCCGGTAAAACATAGGCACTTGGATTTGTTCCGTACAAAATGCATCCATCCATCTAATGGACATACATCCATTTACATATATATTAAAAAAGAACTAAACCTAAAACTGAACAGAGAGGAGAGGAGGTGCTCATGGTGGACGGGGCGGGAGCGAACTGGAGAGGGGGACGCGATACAAGAAAGCTTGCATATTCCACCGAGTGAAAAATTTACATCATCAAATCTCATATAACATTCTTTGATGAAAAAGTGATAATGACATAAAAATAACTCACAATATAATTCTCAACAACATTTTTATATTTTTACATTTTATTCGACACCTAAAAATTTCAACATTCAAAAAACCTATTCGATACCTCAAATTTTCTATTCTATTACTAATTTTTTTACTGAAAATTTTCTATTATATTACTAGTTTTTATATTGTATTCCATTACTAGTTTTTATATTTTACTGTTTCTTTACCAAAAAACATTTCTATATTCAGAAAACCTATTTGATACCTAAAATTTTCTATTATATTACTAAAATTTCTATATTTTACTATTTTTTTACTGAAAAAATAGAGGAGAGAGGAGGAGGGAGGAGGGAGGAGGGAGGAGGAGGAGGAGGATGGCAGCCGAAGGAGGGGGGAGGATGGAGGAGGGAGGTGGATGAAGGAGGAGGAAGGAGGGAGGAGGGAGGAGGGAGGGGATAGAGGAGGAGGAGGGAGGATGGCGGCCAGAGGAGGGAGGAGAGAGGAGGAGGAGGGAGGAGAACAACTTTAAGGAGGAGGGACGAGGACGACATATTGAGGAGGGAGGCTGTTTACCGAGGAAGGAGAAGGGCGGCGACGACAACGGGAGGAGAAAGAAGCATGAGTGAGAGGGTCGTCGTTGGAGGAGGGATAAGGTTGCCACAACAGTAGCTTGGGGAAGAAGACCCGCGCTATTGCTATGCCCATTATGTGTAGCGCTCTATCATGCACCAGCGCTACTGCTAAATGGGGCCCACGAGCTAGCCCTGTGTACTAGTAGTGGCAGCGATTGATATAAGCCCCGCGCTATAGCTACCATGTTAGTCGTAGCGCGGGTCTTATACCCAGCGCTGCCACTATGGCTCGACCCAGGGGTACTGTGGGGCCCACTTAGCAGCAGCGTTGGGTGTATACACCCGCTCTACTACTAGACCTGTAGCGTGGTATGTTGACTGATGTCTACTACACAACCTTCTTCTTGTAGACGTTGTTGGGCCTGCAAGTGCACATGTTTGTAGGACAGTAGCAAATTTCCCTCAAGTGGATGACCTAAGGTTTATCAATCCGTAGAAGGCGTAGGATGAAGATGGTCTCTCTCAAGCAACCCTGCAACCAAATAGCAAAGAGTTTCTTGTGTCCCCAACACACCCAATACAATGGTAAATTGTATATGTGCACTAGTTCGGCGAAGAGATCAAGATACAAGTGCAAAATAGATAGTAGATAAAGGTATTTGTAATCTGAAATAATAAAAACAGCAAGGTAGCGAGCGATAAAAGTGAGCATAAACGGTATTGCAATGATAGGAAACAAGTCCTAGGGTTCATACTTTCACTAGTGCAAGTTCTCTCAACAATAATAACATAGATAGATCATATAACAAGCCCTCAACATGCAACAAAGAGTCACTCCAAAGCCACTAATAGCGGAGAACAAACATAGAGATTATGGTAGGGTACGAAACCACCTCAAAGTTATTCTTTCGGATCGATCTATAAAAGAGTTCATACTAGAATAACACCTTAAGATACAAATCAACCAAAACCCTAATGTCACCTAGATACTCCATTGTCACCTCAGGTATCCGTGGGCATGATTATACGATATGCATCACACAATCTCAGATTCATCCATCCAACATAAAAGTACTTCAAAGAGTGCCCCAAAGCTACTACTGGAGAGTCAAGAACGTGTGCCAACCCCTATGCTTAGGTTCCCAATGTCAGGAAACCCGCAAGTTGATCACAAAAACATACATCATGTGGATCACAAGACATACATCAAGTGTTCTTCTAAAAGACTCAATCCGATAAGATAACTTCAAAGGGGAAACTCAACTCATCACAAGAGAGTAGAGGGGGAGAAACATCATAAGATCCAACTACAATAGCAAAGCTCGGGATACATCAAGATCATGCCATAGAGGGAACACGAGAGAGAACACGAGAGAGAGAGAGATCAAACACATAGCTACTGGTACATACCCTCAGCCCCGAGGGTGAACTACTCCCTCCTCGTCATGGATAGCGCGGGGATGATGAAGATGGACACCGGTGATGGGATCCCCCTCCGGTAGGGTGCCAGAACAGGGTCCTGATTGGTTTTTGGTGGCTACAGAGGCTTGCGGCGGCGGAACTCCCAATCTATCTTCTATTCTGGAAGTTTTAGGGTACGTAGGTATATATGGGTGTAAGGGGTACGTCGGTGGACCTCCGGGGTGCTCAAGAGGCAGGGGGCAAGCCCTAGGGGGGTGGGCGCGCCCCCCACCATCGTGGGCAGCCCGGGACTCCCCTGACATGCACTCCAAGTCCATCAGGTTGCTTTCCTTACAAAATAACTTCTCCAGTTGATTTCGTTCCATTTTGACTCCGTCTGATATTCCTTTTCCTCGAAACACTGAAATAGGCATAAAACAACAAATCTGGGCTGGGCCTCCGGTTAATAGGTTAGTCCCAAAAATAATATAAAAGTGGATAATAAAGCCCAATATTTCCTAAAACAGTAGATAAAGTAGCATGGAGCAATCAAAAATTATAGATACGTTGGAGACGTATCAAGCATCCCCAAGCTTAATTCCTGCTCGTCCTCGAGTAGGTAATGATAAAAAAGAATTTTTGATGCGGAGTGATACTTTGGCATAATTTCAATGTAAATCTTCTTAATTGTGGCATGAATATTCAGATCCGAAAGATTCAAGACAAAAGTTCATATTGACATAAAAATAATAATACTTCAAGCATACTAACTAGGCAATTATGTCTTCTTGAAATAGCATGGCAAAAGAAAGTTCATCCCTACAAAATCATATAGTTAGGCTATGCTTCATTTTCGTCACACAAAGATATTCCCAACTTCTATACCCCCGATGACAAGCCAAGCAACTGTTTCATACTTAAATAATCTCAAACTTTTTCAACCTTCACGCAATACATGAGCATGAGCCATGGATATAGCACTATGGGTGGAATAGAATATGATGATGGGATTGTGAGGAGAAGACAAAAAAGGAGAAAGTCTCACATTGACGAGGATAATCAACGGGCTATGGAGATGCCCATTAATTGATGTCAACATGAGGAGTAGGGATTGCCATGCAACGGATGCACTAGAGCTATGAATGCTCAACAAAAGAAAACTAGTGGGTGTGCATCCAACTTGCTTGCTCATGAAGACCTAGGGCATTTGAGGAAGCCCATCGTAGGAATATACAAGCCAAGTTCTATAATGAAAAATTCCCACTAGTATATGAAAGTGATAACACATGAGACTCCTACATGAAAAGCATGGTGCTACTTTGAAGCACAATATATGAGACTCACTATATGAAGAACAAGGTGCTACTTTGAAGCACAAGTGTGGAAAAAGAGATAGTAGCATTGCCCTTTTTATTTATTTTCTATTTTTTGGGCCTTTCTTTTTTTTCTTTTTTTTGGCCTTTCTATTTTTTTATTTGGGCAATGCTCTAATAATGATGATCATCACACTTCTATTGATTACAACATAAGGATTACAACTCGAAACTTAGAACAAGATATGACTCTATATGAATGACTCCGGCTGTATACCGGGATGGTGCAATGGATCAAGAGTGACATGTATGAAAAATAATGCAAGGTGGCTTTGCCACAAATACGATGTCAACTACATGATCATGCAATGGCAATATGACAAAAGTAATGTATGTCATGATGATGATGATGGAAGTTGCATGGCAATATATCTCGGAGGCTATGGAAATGCCATGATAGGTAGGTATGGTGGCTATTTTGAGGAAGATATAAGGAGGTTTATGTGTGATAGAGCGTATCGTATCACGGGGTTTGTATGCACCGACGAAGTTTGCACCAACTCTCAAGGTGAGAAAGGGCAATGCACGGTACCGAAGAGGCTAGCAAATGCGGAAAGGTGAGAGTGCGTATAATCCATGGACTCAACATTAGTCAAGAGAACTCATATACTTATTGCAAAAATTTAGAAGTCATCAAAAATCAAGTACTACGCGCATGCTCCTAGGGGGATATATTGGTAGGAAAAGACCATCGCTCGTCCCCGACCGCCACTCATAAGGATGCACAAGCCAGGTACACTTCATATTTCAAATTTGTTACACAACTTTAACCATACGTGCATGCTACGGGACTTGCTAACTTCAACACAAGCATTTCTTAAATTCACAATTACTCAACTAGCACGACTTTGATATTATCACCTCCATATCTCAAAACAATTATCAAGCATCAAACTTATCTTAGTATTCAACACACTCATAAGAAAGTTTCACATATCTTGAATACCAAGTATATTAATGTTAAGCAAATTACCATGCTATTTAAGACTCTCAAAATAATCTAAGTGAAGCATGAGAGTTCATCTATTTCTTCAAAATAAAACCACCATTGTGCTCTAAAAGATATAAGTGAAGCACTAGAGCAAATGACAAACTACTCCAAAAGATATAAGTGAAGATCAATGAGTAGTCAAATAATTATGTAACTATGTGAAGACTCTCCCATTTAATAATTTCAGATCTTGATACTTTATTCAAACAGCAAGAAAAGCTAAAGAAATCTACATTGCAAGGATAGCACAACTCATGTGAAAAAGCAAAAACTTAGGCTCAACCGATACTAACCGATAGTTGTTGAAGAAGAAAGGTGGGATGCCTACCGGGGCATCCCCAAGCTTAGATGCTTGAGACTTCTTGAAATATTATCTTGGGGTGCCTTGGGCATCCCCAAGCTTGAAATTTTGTGTCTCCTTAATTCCTCTCATATCATGGTTTCTCTTCTTTTTATCAAAAGCTTCATTCACAACAAACTCAACAAGAACTCGTGAGATAGGTTAGTATAAACCAATGCAAAACCTTATCATTTTCTACTGTAACAAATCACTAATATTATTATTCAACATTGCATACTAAATTACTCTGCATAATTAATACTCCTATCCTCAAATAGAATCATTAAACAAGCAAACATATGCAAACAATGCAACCATAACAGCAATCTGCCAAAACAGTACAGTCTGTAAAGAATGCAAGAGTATCAATACTTCCCTGACCCCAAAAATTATTAAATAAAATTCCCACTGTAATAAATTTATCAGAGATTAATATGCAAAAAGATTCAACATTATACCATTTTCTTATTTTTCTAGGTAATTTTTGCAACAGCGGTAAACTTTCTGTTTTCAAACAGCAACATGTATACAAGCAAAATAAGCATGGCAAAGGCTATCCTTGACTTTTTTATTGAAACTAAATAAGAAAAAAAATTTATTCTAACTAACAGCAAGAAAAAACTAACAAAATAAAATGACGCTCCAAGCAAAACACATATCATGTGGTGAATAAAAATATAGCTCCAAGTAAAGTTACCGATGAACGAAGAGAAAGAGGGGATGCCTTCCGGGGCATCCCCAAGCTTAGGCTCTTGGTTGTCCTTGAATATTACCTTGGGGTGCCTTGGGAATCCCCAAGCTTAGGCTCTTGCACTCCTTATTCCATAGTCCATCGAATCTTTACCCAAAACTTGAAAACTTCAACCACACAAAACTCAACACAAAACTCGTAAGCTCCGTTAGTATAAGAAAATAAAACCACCACTTAGGTACTGTAATGAACTCATTCTAAATTCATATTGGTGTAATATCTACTGTATTATAACTTCTCTATGGTTCATATCACTTAATACTAGCCATAGATGCATCCAAATAAGCAAACAACACATAGAAAACAGAATCTGTCAAAAACAGAACAGTCTGTAGTAATCTGTATAAAACGTATACTTCTGGAACCCCAAAAATTATGAAATAAATTGCTGGACCTGAGTAATTTGTCTATTAATCATCTTCAAAAAGAATCAACCTAAAATTTCTCTCCAGTAAAAAATGGCAGCTAATCTCGTGAGCGCTAAAGTTTCTGTTTTTCACAGCAAGATCACATAAACTTCACCCAAGTCTTCCCAAAGGTTCTACTTGACACTTTATTGAAACAAAAGATATAAAACATGATTACTACAGTAACATAATCATGTGGACACAGAAAAACAGTAAGGGTAAATATTGGGTTGTCTCACAACAAGCGCTTTTCTTTAATGCCTTTTTAGCTAGGCATGATGATGACAATGATGCTCACATAAAAGATAAGAATTGAAACATAACGGGAGCATCATGAAGAATATGACTAGCACATTTAAGTCTAACCCACTTCCTATGCATGGGGATTTTGTGAGCAAACAACTTATGGGAACAATAATCAACTAGCATAGGAAGGCAAAACAAGCATAACTTCAAAACTTTAAGCACATAGGGAGGAAACTTGATATTATTGCAATTCCTACAAGCATATGTTCCTCTCTCATAATAATTTTCAGTAGCATCATGAATGAATTCAACAATATAACCAGCACCTAAAGTATTCTTTTCATGATCTATAATCATAGAAAATTTACTACTCTCAACATAAGCAAATTTCTTCTCATGAATAGTAGTGGGAGGAAACTCAACAAAATAACTATCATGTGATTGAAAATTAAGATCAAGATGACACGTTTCATGGTTATCATTATTCTTTAAAGCATAAGTGTCATCACAATAATCATCATAGATAGGAGGCATGCTTTCATCATAGTAAATTTGCTCATCAAAGCTTGGGGGACAAAAAATATCATCTCCATCAAACAAAGCTTCCCCAAGCTTGTGGCTTTGCATATCATTAGCATCATGGGTATTCAAGGAATTCATACTAACAACATTGCAATCATGCTCATCATTCACATATTTTATGTCAAGCATTCTATGTAATTCTTCTTCTAGCACTTGAGCACAATTTTCCTTTCCATCATTCTCACGAAAGATATCAAAAATATGAAGCGTATGAGACAAACTCAACTCCATTTTTTGGTAGTTTTCTTTATAAACTAAGCTAGTGCTAAAACAAGAAACAAAAAGATTCGTTTGCAAGATCTAAAGATATACCTTCAAGCACACACCGCGCCAAAAAAGAGCTTAGTTGACGGAGTGTGAGTACCCTTTACCCAGCCTCCCCGGCAACGGCGCTAGAAAAGAGCTTGATGTCTACTACACAACCTTCTTCTTGTAGACGTTATTGGGCCTGCAAGTGCACAGGTTTGTAGGACAGTAGCAAATTTCCCTCAAGTGGATGACCTAAGGTTTATCAATCCATAGGAGGCGTAGGATGAAGATGGTCTCTCTCAAGCAACCCTGCAACCAAATAGCAAAGAGTCTCTTGTGTCCCCAACACACCCAATACAATGGTAAATTGTATAGGTGCACTAGTTCGGCGAAGAGATGAAGATACAAGTGCAAAATAGATAGTAGATAAAGGTATTTGTAATCTGAAATAATAAAAACAGCAAGGTAGCGAGCGATAAAAGTGAGCGTAAACGGTATTGCAATGATAGGAAACAAGGCCTAGGGTTCATACTTTCACTAGTGCAAGTTCTCTCAACAATAATAACATAGATAGATCATATGACAAGCCCTCAACATGCAACAAAGAGTCACTCCAAAGCCACTAATAGCGGAGAACAAACGTAGAGATTATGGTAGGGTACGAAACCACCTCAAAGTTATTCTTTCAGATCGACCGATAAAAGAGTTCATACTAGAATAACACCTTAAGACACAAATCAACCAAAACCCTAATGTCACCTAGATACTCCATTGTCACCTCAAGTATCCGTGGGCATGATTATACGATATGTATCACACAATCTCAGATTCATCCATCCAACATAAAAGTACTTCAAAGAGTGCCCCAAAGCTACTACCGGAGAGTCAAGAACGTGTGCCAACCCCTATGCATAGGTTCCCAATGTCACGAAACCCGCAAGTTGATCACCAAAACATACATCAAGTGGATCGCAAGACATACATCAAGTGTTCTTATAAAAGACTCAATCCGATAAGATAACTTCAAAGGGGAAACTCAATTCATCACAAGAGAGTAGAGGGGGAGAAACATCAACTACAATAGCAAAGCTCAGGATACATCAAGATCGTGCCATAGAGGGAACACGAGAGAGAACACGAGAGAGAGAGAGATCAAACACATAGCTACTGGTACATACCCTCAGCCCCGAGGGTGAACTACCCCCTCCTCGTCATGGATAGCGCCGGGATGATGAAGATGGCCACCGGTGATGGGATCCCCCTCCGGAAGGGTGCCGGAACAGGGTCCCGATTGGTTTTCGGTGGCTACAGAGGCTTGCGGCAGCGGAACTCCCGATCTATCTTCTGTTCTGGAAGTTTTAGGGTACATAGGTATATATGGGTGCAAGGGGTACGTCGGTGGACCTTCGGGGTGCTCACGAGGCGGGGGGTGCACCCTAGGGGGGTGGGCGCCCCCCACCCTCGTGGGCAGCCCGGGACTCCCCTGACGTGCACTCCAAGTCCATCAGGTTGCTTTCCTTCCAAAAATAACTTCTCCAGTTGATTTCGTTCCGTTTTGACTCCGTCTGATATTCCTTTTCCTCGAAATACTGAAATAGGCATAAAACAGCAAATCTGGGCTGGGCCTCCGGTTAATAGGTTAGTCCCAAAAATAATATAAAAGTGGATAATAAAGCCCAATATTGCCTAAAACAGTAGATAAAGTAGCATGGAGCAATCAAAAATTATAGATACATTGGAGACGTATCATTGAACCGCACTACTACTACTTAACAACAACATGGGTCACTTACCCAGCTCTACTGGTAAGTATCTACCTATAAGGTATTTCCTAGTAGTGGTATATTGGCCAACATTCAAAATTTGGAACTATAACTCATACAACTTCTAATAACTAGAGGAGATATAGTTTAATACTCCCTCCGTCCGAAAATACTTGTCGGAGGAATGGATGTATCTAGACATATTTTAGTTGTAGTACATCCATTTTTATGCATTTCTCCGACAAGTAATTTCGGACGGAGGGAGTACATGACCTTAGATATGAAACATTAAGTTGCATATAAACATCAGTCGAGAAATTTATGTGGGGATATGACTCACTAATAACCAAATATTCGCGACTAATATTGATTTCCCCATTTATACTTGGGCGAATATCGGCGTGGATTTTCTGCGTGTGTGAAGGCGGTGGAGATAGGTTGTCCATTGTCCACACCTACCTTTTCCTAGCTATAAATACCTCGTCATACCAGGCATACCAGCACCCAACCACCAGACTATCTAGCGGGAAGAGCAGGAACATCCCCAATCTCCTCTAGCACCATCTGGCTCTAACCTTCAGGTACTGCCTTGTCTTATCATCAGCCTTCTGGTTCTTTTAGTTTCCACACTTTACATACAGGAGAATGTTAGAGGTGGATCTATACCAGTATAGGGTGGAAGTATGCATTTTAGTTTGATCTGTTAATCAATATCTTCGTTATTGTTGTTACCACCCATCTATATGCATTTATGTATAATTGTTGGCATGTTCATTGTTTATTTTCCACATTGATGTTATCTAGGCGCATTGATCCTTTCAGTCCTACATATCATATAAAAAGGAATGATCATGTGAAACTTTACATGCATAGCGCAATCAATCGTTCTCTATCATTGTTTTCATTTGAAATACATAATTTTGTTTCATTGTGTTATATGATGTCCTTGATTAGTTAAACTATGAGTTTAGTAATATATTAAGATTTTGTTAGTTGATTCTTTTCAAGAAAAACAATGTGCTTGAAGTACTAATTTGGCATGCATGGATCAAGAATAAAATATATTGTTTAGGTGATCATGGAGCTTGGTACGTCTCCGTCATATCAATAATTTTTGATTGTTTCATGCCAATATCATACAAGTTTCACATATTTTTGGCAACTTTTTATATCATTTATTGGACTAACCTATTGATCCAGTGCCCAGTGCCAGTTCCTGTTTGTTGCATATTTTTGGTATCGCAGAAAATACATATCAAACGAACTCCAAACGCGATAAAAATTTACGGAGAATTATTATGGAATTTATGTGATTTTTGGGAGGTGGAATCAACACAAACGGGATCCCACAGTGACCACAACCCACCAGGGCGCGCCGGGCACCCCCTGGCACGCTCAGGTATCTTGTGCCCTCCTCGAATGTCGGTTGCGGCCCTTTTTCTGGCGCAAGAAAGATAATTCATGGAAAAAAATCGTGTAAAAATTTCAGTGCAATCGGAGTTACGGATCTCCGGGAATTTAAGAAACCGTGAAGGGCCTGACCTGGGAATGCGAAATAGAAGAGAACAGCGAGGGAGATCCAATCTCAGAGGGGCTCCTGCCCCTCCGCTGCCATGGAGGCCATGGACCAGAGGGGGAACTATCCTCCCATCTAGGGGGAAGGCCAATGAAGAAGAAGAAATAGGTGGGCTCTCTCCCCCTCTCTCCCAGTGGTGCCGGAGTGCCAGCGGGGCTAGGATCGTGACGACGATCTACATCAACAGTCTTGCCACCGTCAACACCAACTCTCCCCCCTCTCTATGCAGCGGTGTAACTGAAGGAAATATGCCCTAGAGGCAATAATAAAATTATTATTTATTTCCTTAATTCATTATAAATGTTTATTATTCATGCTAGAATTGTATTAACCAGAAACTTTTTACATGTGTGAATACATAGACAAAACCTATAGTCCCTAGTATGCCTCTACTTGACTAGCTCGTTAATCAAAGATGGTTATGTTTCCTAACCATAGACATGTGTTGTCATTTGGTAAACAAGATCACATCATTAGGAGAATGATGTGATGGACATGAACCATCCGTTAGCTTAGCATTATGATCGTGTTAGTTTCATCGCTACTGCTTTCATCATGACTTATACAAGTTCCTCAGACTATGAGATTATGCAACTCCCAAATACCGGAGGAACACTTTGTGTGCTACCAAACGTCATAACGTAAATGCGTGATTATAAAGGTGCTCTACAGGTGTCTCCGAAGGTATTTGTTGGGTTGGCATAGATCGAGATTAGGACTTTTCACTCCGTGTCTCGGAGAGGTATAGGGCCCTCTCGGTAATGCTCATCACTATAAGCCTTGCAAGCATTGTGACTAATGAGTTAGTTGCGGGATGAAGTGTTACGGAACGAGTAAAGAGACTTGCCGGTAACGAGATTCAACTAGGTATTGAGATACCGACGATCGAATCTCGGGCAAGTAACATACCAATGACAAAGGGAACAACGTATATTGTTATGCGGTTTGACCGATAAATATCTTCATAGAATATGTAGGAACCAATATGAGCATCCTGGTTCCGCTATTGTTTATTGACCGGAGATGTGTCTCGGTCATGTCTACATAGTTCTCGAACCCATAGGGTCCGCACGCTTAACGTTCGATGACGATCAGTATTATGAGTTTATGTGCTTTGATGTAACCGAAGGTAGTTTAGAGTCCCGGATATGATCATGGAAATGACGAGGAGTCTTGAAATGGTTGAGAATAAAGATCGATATATTGGAAGACTATGTTTGGACATCGGAATGGTTCCGGGTGAGTTCGGGCATTTACCGGAGTACCCGGGGGTTATCGGAACCCCCCAGGGAGTGCATGGGCCTTATTGGGCCTTAGTGGGAGAGAGGAGGAGGCGGCCAGGTGGAGGGCGCACCCTCCCCCTAAGCCCAATCCGAATTAGGTGGGGGGCCGGCCCCCCTTTCCTTCCCTCTCTCTCTCTCCCCCTTCCTTCCTCTCCTACTCCAACTTAGGGAAAGGGGAATCCTACTCCCACTGGGAGTAGGACTCCCCCCTTGGGCGCGCCATGAGAGGGCCGGCCCTCCCCCTCTTTCACTCATTTATATACGGGGGAAGGGGGCACCCCATAGACACACAAGTTGATCTTTTAGCCGTGTGCGGTGCTCCCCTCCACAGTTACACACCTCGGTCATATCATCATAGTGCTTAGGCGAAGCCCTGCCCCGGTAACTTCATCAGCACCGTCACCACGCCGTCTTACTGACGAAACTCTCCCTCGACCTCAGCTGGATCTAGAGTTCATGGGACGTCACCGAGCTGAACATGTTGTAGATCGCGGAGGTGCCATACCTTCAGTGCTAGGATCGGTCGGATCGTGAAGACGTACGACTACATCAACCGCGTTGTCATAACGCTTCCGCTTTCGGTCTACGAGGTTACATAGAAAATGCTCTCCCCTCTTGTTTCTATGCATCACCTAGAGATAGATCTTGCGTGATCGTAGGATTTTTTTTGAAATTACCGCGTTACCCAACAATGGCATCCAATGCAGGTCTATGTGTCGATGTTATATGCACGAGTAGAACACAAAGAGTTGTGGGCGATAATAGTCATACTGCTTACCCGCATGTCATACTTTGATTCGGCGGTATTGTTGGATGAAGCGGCTCAAACCAACATTACGCGTATGCTTACGCGAGACTATTTCTACCGACGTGCTTTGCACATAGGTGGCTGGTGAGTGTTTGTTTCTCCAACTTTAGTTGAATCGAGTGTGGCTACGCCCGGTCCTTGTTGAAGGTTAAAACAACACACTTGACGAAAAATGGTTGTGGTTTTGATGCGTAGGTAAGAACGGTTCTTGCTAGAAGCCCGTAGCAGCCACGTAAAACTTGCAACTACAAAGTAGAGGACGTCTAACTTGTTTTTGTAGGGCTTTCTGTGATGTGATATGGTCAAGGCATGATGTGATATAAATTGTTGTATGAGATGATCATGTTTTGTAAGAAAGTTATCGGCAACTGGTAGGAGCTATATGGTTGTCTCTTTATTATATGCAATGCAATCACCATGTAATTGTTTTACTTTATCACTAAGCGGTAGCGATAGTCATAGTAACAATAGTTGGCGAGACGACAATGATGGTATGATGGAGATCAAGGTGTCGCGCCGGTGATGTTGGAGATCATGACGATGCTTCGGTGATGGAGATCATGAGCACAAGATGATGATGGCAATATCATGTCACATATTTTGGTTGCATGTGTTGTTTATCCTTTATGCATCTTATTTTGCTTAGAACGTCGGTAGCATTATAAGATGATCCCTTACTAAATTTCAAGGTACAAGTGTTCTCCCTGAGTATGCACCGTTGCTACAGTTCGTCGTGCCGAGACACCACGTGATGATCGGGTGTGATAAGCTCTACATTCACATACAATAGGTGTAAGCCAGTTTTGCACACGCAGAATACTCGGGTTAAACTTGACGAGCCTAGCATATGTAGATATGGCCTCGGAACACTGAGACCGAAAGGTCGAGCGTGAATCATATAGTAGATATCATCAATATAGTGATGTTCACCATTGAAAAATACTCCATCTCACATGATGATCAGACATGGTTTAGTTGATTTGGATCACATGATCACTTAGATGATTAGAGGGATGTCTATCTAAGTGGGAGTTCTTAAGTAATATTGTTGGGGATATAACTATTAGGTATGACCCGCCCAGGAGGGGCCGGGTTATACCTATGGCGATTCATCATATGAAGCCCGCGAAGACATTGAAGCTGGCAGTTTAGTCAAGGGCCCAAGGCCCAAAGGCAACTTAAGGCCCGTAGGGGTAAACCGCCATATATGTAAAGACTTGTATTGTAAGGCATGCAAAGATAGTCACCGAGTCGGACACGTAGTCTATGAGCCGACCGGGACTCCGTGAGCCGCTCGGCATCAACCTGTGTATATAAAGGGACGACCTGACGGCGGTTCAGGACAAGAGACAACATATCGAAAGCTAGGTCAAGCGAACTCGCTCCCTGGTAATCAAGACATAAGCAATACCACCTCAAACTGGATTAGGCCTTTACCTTCACCGCAAGGGGCCGAACCAGTATAAACTCCTGTGTCCTTTGTCCCGTTTAACCCCTTTAAGCTAACCTAGTTGCGATGGCTCTACGACTAAGTCCTTTCATGAGGACATCTGCCGTGACCTTTCCACGACAGTTGGTGCCCACCATGGGGCCAGCGCACGATGGTTTTGAGTTCTTAAAGGGCAGCTTTGAAGGGATCAAGGGATACGCTGTGGGCTGGATGACCAAGAGTCACCGCGGCAAGCTTTACATCGACGATGGAGGCTGGGGCCCCGAGGCTGGCTCAATTGAGTACGGGTACCGGGTTCCCTTTGGCGGAATCCACGTCTTCATTGGCAAGATCGGCGAGCCATGCCCTGAGCCGGACATCTGCACTGATATCATCGAGATGGCTCAGCCTGCGAGACCTGGGCGGGCTCAGCCCACCGTGAAGCGTACCTTCGTGGGATGCATCCATGGAGCAGAATTTGATGAAGGATCTATGTCTGGCGGAGAGACGGCCATCTACTCTGATGGTGAGTCATCCACGGGTGAGACTACTTCATTGTATCAGTTGCGAGATGGTGAGCTCGGGAGCTATTCTGATGGCAACAGTATTCCGGACCCCTATGAGCCGCCAAACAGAGTCGGGATCTTCATGGCTGGTATGCAGCCTGGGCAAAATTCTTCAACTACAGCAGTGATGACTTCCGGGTCAGCGGCGGTAGCGGCAGCCAGGGGAGGAGGCCCTATGTGCCCGTCGGCTCAGGTTTTGATGGCTTTAATGGATAAGTTGACGGATCTGTTGACAGCCGTGGTCAACCCGGCGAATCAAGCTCAGCATGATGCGGAGGTTGCAAAGTTATGTGATGAGGTAGCACTAGCCAAGGAAGACCTGGCAGCGGAGGACGTTAGGATATCCGCGGAACAGGCGACTCTAGATGCTCAGGCCCAACGGATTCAGTCAGAGGCTTTCCGGCTTACGATGGATCAAAATGCTTCTAATGAGGTGATGAGGAGAAGGCATCAATCCCGTCTACCTCCGGTTTATGAGGCTAGAAAACTCTTCCGCACACCTGGAGCAGGGACCAGTAATCCGCCGCAGGTAAACCGGGTCGCGGCACCTGGAGTCGGAACGCGGGTTCAGCCACGCACGATGGAACCCCTTCGTTTGAATACCACTCTGCCTCAGCATGTACCGACACCATCGGGTCATTATTCTAATCCTTTGGAGAACATGATTGTTGCGGCTGCATGATTGGCGGCTCTCCTGGTGGATGGCGACTCTCCAACGGTGGTTGAAACACGAAGGGCCAGAGAACTTCTTCAGACAACATTGGCGCAGTAGGAGGCATATTCTTATAGTCGAGATAGGATTCACTCGACCCCTCGCCCAAGCCGGAGTTATAGCAGGCAAATGGACTCACCAGCCGTTTCAAGCAACGCCCAGCGTCGTGACCAACCGCGTGGGCATGACCCGACGCGTGATGGAGCTCTTAACTTGGTTGATCAGGACAGAGTGCGTCAATAAGACGAGCAGGCGGCTCAACGGGCGGCTCACCAGCCCCTTCCGGTTTATCCAACGACTTCAGTTGAGGCAAGCGTGAGCTCTAGGTCTACAGGTGTACCCTGTTTGGTGTTGGCTCTGCAATGAGCATTTGCCCAATGATTGCAAAGGACTTCAAAAGGTGCCTCATTATACAGCCGACTTACCCGCTGAGGCGTGGATTGAAAGTTATGAGATGGCAATGGAATTATTGGAAGTCAGTGATGCTGCATGTGCCAAGTACTTCACCATGATGCTGGATGGAACGACCCGTACTTGGTTAAAGGGGCTGCCGGCTAATTCCATCGGGTCATGGGCTGTGTTAAAGGCCCAGTTTATTCAGAACTTTAAGGACACATGCAAGCAGCCCATGTTGATTGTGGACTTGGCTACTTGCACCCAAGAGGAGGGCGAATCAATGACCCATTGGGTGCGCCGGGTCAAAGCTATCATACATTCATCTGATAACATGAATGCCGGCTCTGCGGTCTTAATGTTGGAGAAAAATTGCCGTTTTTTGCCTCTTAAACAGAAGCTGGGGCTGCTCAAGCGCGATTTTAATGACATGAGGCAGCTGATGGTGGCTCTAATCAAATATGCCGACTCTGATAGTACCAAGGACCCCGAGTCTGACGATGAAAAGACAGGAAAGGGAAAGAAGAATGGCAACACCAAGGGTCAGCAGCATAACCCGGCGAATCAGGGGGCAACGGTAAACGCGAGGCTGATGGTAGCTCGGAGTTTGTGTCTAACACCAATGCACAAGGCAATAATCAGCGTCGTAAGGGGAGGCCGCCTCCTCGGAACAGTGGACCAAGTCCTACACTTGAGCAGTTGCTTAACGAGCCCTGTCCAAAGCATGGCATGCAGGAGAAACCAGCTACTCACCTTTGAAAGGATTGTTCCATTATGAGGGCTTTCAAAACATCTGACTCGTTTCACAGCAATCATGGGCCAGGCGGCGGCTCAGGCGGCGACAGTTCTCATGGCCCGGGTTATGGAGGTGGCGGTTCTAGTTCCGGCTTCTAGGGCCACCAAAGTAATCAGGGTGGTTATAGTCAAGGTAATCAGGGTGGTTATAATCAACAATCCGACCAGGGAGGGTCAGCAGCAACAACAGCAGCAGCAATCTGGATATCAGAGTAATCCGAAGCAGTTGAATAGTGGGCAGTAACATGTTTTCACCACAAGTTTATGCAAGCGGGACTAGAAGCTCTACAAGCGGGCCGTGAACGCCGTTGAGTCGACAGTTCCTCATTTCTTGCAATGGTCTGAGCAGCCCATTATGTGGAGTAGAGCGGATCACCCTCCTCGGGTTGACAATCCGGGTCACTTAGCCTTGGTGGTGGCGCCTCAAGTTGGTGGATACAAATTCACTAAGGTACTCATGGATGGAGGTAGTAGCATCAACATCCTTTATTATGAGACTTTTCGTCGCATGGGGTTAACTGATAAAAATCTTAAGACATCCAACACTGTTTTCCATGAAGTGGTGCCTGGTAAGTCGGCGTACCCAGTGGGCAAGATTTAGCTGGAGGTGGCCTTTGGAGATGAGCATGATTCTAGGGCTGAGAAGTTAACCTTTGAAGTGGTCAAAATCAGGAGCGCATACCACGCTCTGTTTGGACGGCCGGCTTATGCCAAGTTCATGGCATAGTCGTGTTATGTTTATTTGCAGCTCAAGATGTCGGGTTACAAAGGGACCATCACAGTGCAAGGGAGTTGGAAGATAGTCCTGGGTGTGAAGAAGGCGATGCTGCTTATGCTGAGTCTTTCTGTGCAATAGAGGAATTGAAGTTTTATAAGGACAATGTTGACCCGGCGGATATGACATCTTTGGAAAAGCCAACTACAGAGCATGATCCGGTGCTGAAGTTTAAGTCGGCCGATGACACCAAGATGGTTGACTTTGTTCCTGACGACTCATCTAAGCAGTTCAGTATCAGTGCTAACTTGGATCCAAAATAGGAAAGCGCGCTCATCAAGTTCATCCATGAGAACCGAGACATCTTTGCATGGAAACCTTCTGACATGCTGGGTGTACCGAGGGAACTCTCTGAGCACACTCTTAATATTGATCCGAAATTTATACCGATCAAGCAATTCGTTGTCGTTTCAATGAGTAGATGCGTAAGGCCATTGGTGAAGAAGTGGCCCGGCTCTTAGCGGCTGGGTTCATTGTTGTAGTTTTTCATCCAGAGTGGTTGGCTAACCCGGTGCTGGTGCTTAAGAAGAATGGCACTTGGCGCATGTGTGTGGATTACACAAACTTAAACAAGGCTTGTCCGGCTGATCCTTTTGCTCTCCCTTGTATTGATCAAATCATTGATGCTACAGTTGGTTGTGAGCGTTTGAGCTTTTTGGATGCTTATTCTGGTTATCATCAGATCAAGATGGCAGTTAAGGACTAGGAGAAGACAACTTTCATTACTCCCTTTGGAGCCTTCTTCTATGTGTATATGCCTTTTGGGCTCAAGAGTTCCCAGGCGACTTATCAGCAATGTGTGCAGAATTGTCTTCACAGTCAGATTGGGCGCAATGTTCATGCTTATGTGGACGACATTGTGGTGAAATCCACAGAGAAGGAAACTTTGATAGATGATTTGAAAGAAACCTTCGATAATCTATGGGTCTACAAGATGATGTTTAACCCGGCCAAGTGTGTTTTTGGTGTGCCAGCGGGCAAGCTTTTGGGTTTTCTGGTTTCTAACAGAGGCATTGAGGCTAACCTGGAGAAGATCAAGGCCATCACCTCCCTGGCAAAGCCGGTGTGTATCAATGATGTTCAGTGTCTGGCGGGTCGTATTGCTGCCTTAAGCCGGTTCATAAGCCGGTTCGGTGAGAAGGCCATACCACTGTATCAGATGATGAAGAAAACAGATAACTTCGTCTAGAGTGATGCTGCTAATGATGCGTTTGAAGACTTGAAGAGGCAGCTAGCTAAGCCGTCAGTCCTTGCTGCTCCCATTGATAAGGAGCCATTATTGTTATATGTGGCTGCTAACACCGTGCCGTCAGTGTGGCCATTGTGGTGGAACGGAAGGAGGCCGACAAGGAGTATCTGGTTCAACGACCGATTTACTATATCAGTGAAGTGCTTATTGAGTCCAAGAAAAGATATCCACATTGGCAGAAGCTCGTTTATGGGGTGTTCATGGCCAGCCGGAAGCTTAAGCAATATTTTCTGGGTCATCCCATCACTGTGGTCAGTTCTGCTCCTTTAGGAGATATTATTCAAAATAGAGAAGCCACAGGACGAGTCGCCAAGTGGGCCATTGAACTTGGGCCGCATGGTTTAAAATATATGCCTCGCACTGCCATCAAGTCTCAAGCACTAGTGGATTTCATCAACGACTGGACAGAGCCTCAGATGCCTAAAGAGAAGTCAGATAACACATATTGGACTATTCACTTTCATGGGTCTAGGCAATTGGAGGACTCGGGGGCTGGAGTTGTCTTAGCTTCCCCTCGAGGTGACAAGTTTTGTTATGTTTTAAGGTTGATGTTTCCCTATACTAATAATGCAGCTGAGTACAAAGCCTTGCTCCATGGTCTTTGGATGGATAAGGAGATGAACTTAGGCCGGGTGAGATGTTTCGGTGACTCAGACTTGGTAGCTCAGCAAGTTTCAGGCAAATGGGATTCTAAGGACCCACTCATGGCGGCTTATCACCGTGAGGTTGATGCCATTGCTGGACACTTCAAGGGTTATCAGGTGGAACACATTGATCGCAGGAAAAATGAGGCAGCTGACGCCTTAAGCCGGCTGGGATCTCAACGTAAGCCGGTGCCACCTAACACTTTCTTGGATATTCTGCATAACCCTTCTGTCAAATTATCTATAGAGGAAGATCTCGCTGTTCCTGACCCGGAGGCACAATTAGTGGCGGCTCTTCATGCTATCCCAGATTGGACAGTACCATATTTGTCTTATATGACCCGGGGCGAGTTACCTAAGGATGAAACTTTGGCCAGGTAGATAACCCGACGGTCTAAGTCAATGACAATTGCCAATGGCGAGTTACACCATCGCAGTGTCACCAGGGCGTTTCAGCGTTGCGTCTCTCCCGAGGAAGGCCATGAGATTCTTCGTGAGATTCATGAAGGAGATTGTGGTCATCATGCCGGTTCAAAGTCCCTAGTGGCCAAAGCTTTTTGTCATGGATTTTATTGGCTAAAGGCTCATGCTGATGCAGAGGATTTGGTCAGTAAATGTGATGGTTGTCAGAAATTTTCACGGCGAGCTCACGTGTCGGCTCAGGAATTGAGAATGATTCCAATTACTTGGCCGTTTGCAGTCTGGGGGCTTGATATGGTTGGCCCTTTTATAAGGCCCAAAGATAAAAAGACCCACCTTTTGGTGGCGGTTGACAAATTCACAAAGTGGGTTGAAGCAGAGCCGGTCAGTAAGTGTGATGCGACAACAACGGTTCAATTCATCAAAAAGGTGATCTTTCGCTTCGGCTTTCCCCACAACATTATAACTGATAACAGCACTAACCTGTCCAAGGGTGCTATGAAGGAGTTTTGTCAACATGGGCACATTCGACTTGATGTTTCGTCAGTGGCTCACCCTCAATCCAATGGTCAAGCTGAAAGAGCCAATCAAGAAATCCTGAGAGGCATCAAGCCCCGGATTATGGTTCTGTTGCAGAGGACGCTGGGTTGTTGGGTGGAGGAGTTACCTTCCGTGCTATGGAGTATCAATACTACCCTAACAGATCTACGGGCTACACGCTGTTCTTCATGGTTTACGGAGCAGAGGCGGTTCTTCCTAGTGACATCCGTCATGACTTGCCCCGCGTGGAGGCTTACGTTGAAGCTGATAATGAACAAGCACATCAGGATGCACTTGACCTGTTAGATGAGGAGCGCGACCTTGCAGCAGCTCGCTCGACGATTTACCAACAAGACCCGCGCCGTTACCACAGCCGCCGGGTTAAGTCCAGAACCTTTCAAGAAGGTGATTTGGTGCTCTGGCTCATCTAGGATCAAACTGATATGCATAAGTTATCCCCACCTTGGGAAGGACCCTTTGTGGTCAGCAAGAACTTTAATAACGAGTCATCCTACCTCATCGATATTCGAGAGCACAAGGAAGACTCACGTAAGTCGGAATAGGAGACCCTCCGCCCGTGGAATATCGCTCATCTTCGGCCTTACTACACTTGAGCCACCGGCTCTTATGATGTACATATTTTTTGATGATGTATATATTATGACGATTATAATAAAGCAGGGTCTCTATTGTTTCATCTTCAACAATCATGCGTCTTCATCATCATAATTTCAAAGACCAACTGGGGGCTTGATCGTATTCGAATCATAGCTCTTAACCCCTTTTGGACGGCTTCCTGGTCGTATTCGAACCATAGCCGTAAACATCTTGATCATTTGGGGGCTTGGTCGTATTCGAATCACAACTATTAACCCCTCTTGGTCCGGCTCATGATCGTATTCAAATCATAGCCATTAAACACTTTGATCATTGGGCGCTTGATCATATTCGAATCATGGCTGTTAACCCCTTTGGCCCGGCTTCCTGGTCGTATTCGAACCATAGCCGTAAACACTTAGATCACTTGGGGGCTGGATCGTATTCGAATCATAGCTATTAACCCCTCCTGGTCCGGCTCATGATCGTATTCGAATCATAGCCGTTAAATACTTTTGTCACTGGGGGCTTCCTAATCGTATTCGAATCATAGCTGTCGGTACCCCTTTGATCGGTGCAATGCCAAAAACGGGGGCTTCCTGATCGTATTCAAATCATAGCTATTAACCCTTATGGTTCGGCTTCCTGCTCGTATTTGAAGCACAACATCGCTTTTTGACTTGATTTTTTGAAGATTTTTTTCGGTTCTTCTTGATACTATCTTATCTTTTGGTTAAAGTGATTTCGTCCCTATAGCCTTCAATCTTACAACTCATATTTGAAGCTTACCCGTGGTTTCTACTACCCGGCTTAATGGGAGGTGACAAGTCACCCATACATGATGATATCCAGCACATGGAAATATTGGCTTCTAAAGCTTTGGGTGCTCACCCTTACTGTGCAGGTGTTGTAAACCGGCAGTACAGTTCAATATCATAGGGTAAATCAAAATTTTTAGCAGCACCAATCAAACATCATGATAAACATAAAGTAAGATAATAAAGTGGCGGCTTAACAGTGTTACGCACCAAAACATGCGCGATGGCACGGCAGAGCAAAGTTATTGCTACCCTATTACATGACTCCACGAGTCCAAATGATTAACTATTTTTCAAGGTCACAAATATGAACCGCTCAACGGATCAATCTTCTTGGTTCTGCTGGCCTGAGTCTTCCAGGTCATCCCTCTCTGCTTCTTCGTCCGGTTCTACTTCCTGGAAGGTTGGTGATGACCAGTCAATGCCATTCAAAGCTGGAACTCAGCTTCATCATCAATAAGCTCGGACGGGTCAACTTCAGGAGCAAAAGTGTGCTTACGGATTGGAGGGATAATATCTTTCACTTTGTAAGACGATGTTTGCATCTTCTAATTTTCTAAGTCATAAGCCGGTTGATACTTGGTGAGGTCTGTCTCATTGGCAATCAGACTGGCCAGAGGACGTATATCCTTCATGCAAGCAACAAAGTCTTTCTTGTCAAACGCAGTGCCATCTTCCTTAAGGCTTGGGTATCCGATAGAGATATCAGTTGGGTCTAGCTCCGGTAGGCATGCTTTGGCCCGACTTGAAGCAGTCACAGCTCCGACTCTTGTAGCTGACCGCTTCATTTCATTAAACCTTTCAGGAAGAACGAAAAACTTCCTTAACACATCAACCAAGAGAGTGGGGGCTTCATTACGTGGAGAAATTGTAGCCAACGCATCTTGAACTCCAGTATAAAGTTGCTCCACTAGCGTGTAAACCACCTTCAGCTTCACAAGCATGTCTGGGTTGAGATTGGTGCTCTTGGGTCCTACATAATAGTCATTGATGGGTTAAAGGTAGTTCATATTATCCAGGAGGATACTCAAGATTTGGCAATCATAAGGCGACTTACCAAAGATAACCGAGACCATCTGAGACACATGGCATTTTAAGCCTAAAAGTTCAGCCATCACCTCTTCAAGAGCCGCCTCCGCCTTTTCAGCTCGTTGGGTCAAGGCAATCTTCTCTTCAGCTCAGGCGTTTTTCTCAACTTCAAAGCCGGCCTTCAGTTTTCTGCTTCAGACACGCTGAATTCAAACTTTGAGTTTGCCCTCTGGGTCTCAGTTTCTTGCAGCTCCAGGCGACTCTTTAATTGAGATAGCTCTGATTGAAGTTGAGTAGTTGTGGTCTATACATATACGGGATCAAAATCATAATTCAATATTAGTTAAAAATATTAAGTCCCAAGCCTTTTGCAAGTAACAACATTTGGCACTTGGGGGCTAATGTCTACCGAAAGCTTTATTTATGTGGCGACTTATGTGAATAAGTCCCAAGCACTTTGCGAGCAAGAGTACTTGGCACTTGGGGACTAATGCATATTGCTGTTGAGAACTACACAAGTAAGTATTGTCTTCTACACAAGAATATAAAGGACTGGCTCATTCATGCTGATTAAACCAGCCCTTGGGGGCTATGGATTCAGTGTTAACCATTACAACCACATTTTAAGGTAGATGATTTAAGCCGGACGTTTAAAGGATTCTATCAAAGGATATTACTTATGCTCATGATTCATCTAAATTCTATAGCATATTCATCATAAACAGTAGACTTGGGGACTGGCATAGTGAGCATGTAACTCAATAAAGGATGAATTCGTACCTCAAACTTTTGGTGCATTTGTTTCACCATGTCAACTTCAAGATCACGACTGCTGTGTACTTGGCTAAGATAACCAGAAAAAACTTCACCAACGCTCAATTGGGAGTAGTCAGCAACATCAAATCTGACTTTACCTCGTTCAATGTGCTCCTCCTTGGCAGAGTGCTTGGCCAGCACAGTGGGCCTTCCCGGTTCTTTGGTGTCAGTGATCACCACGTCCTTATCATGAGTATCAGCCGTCTTCACTGGACTTGAGACTTCAGGATTTAAAGGGTCATCACTGGCTCGCTCCATAGGAGGGTGAGAACTTACTGGCGGGTCATCAAGAACCGGCTCTGAAGGTGGAGGAACAGAGTCCTCAGGGGCTGCCGTTCGTTGCTCCGGTTCAGTAACTCTTGGATCTTCGGCTGGCTTATTCATCTTTGCCCTCTTGATGTGCTTGGCTTTTCCATTGAATGAGTCATAAAAGTCGGTATAAGCATAAAATGATCACAATGAGTAAATGATAGGTAAATCGCCATTACCCAGGAGCGGTCTTGAAAGCCGACAGATTAGATTGAATTGAGTTGCCAGAAGAGGAATGAGATGTTTCCTGATAATTTGAGTCGGAAGAATTGAGTGGTTGACGAGTGAGACCCGTCAAAGGATAAAAAGAGTTTAAGTCGGGGGTGACCTCATTTCGGCGCTTCCTCGAAGTGTTCGGTAAGCCGGAGGATAGTTCTGCATCCTTGCTGCTCCAAGTCCGTCGCCGGCTCTTATGCTGCTGTTGCTTCAAAAGAAAGTGAGGATCCAGATGAGGTAAGGGGTGTGAAAAGCTTACTTTCCGGGTTACTCTTCGAATTTTTTGTCTTGGCAAGGGCTCGGAGTCGGAGGAAATGATAGTTACCACTTCTTCAACCGCCTGACTCATTCCCGTGTCATCCTGATGATAATCAGTGTCAATAAGATGGTTGAAAAAGGAGCCAAGAGAATCAAGGGCTACCTCTGACTCGGAGGTGCCGTCCAGTTGAAGCAAATTAGAAGCGTTGGGCTTCTTTCCCTTCTTTTTGGTGGCCATCTTGGCGGCTTTCTTAGCCTTCCTGGCTCTCTTGGCAGCTTCATGATCATACTATTTTTTCCATAAATCATCATCAACCTGTGAAAATCATCAAAGATGAGTTAAAACAAAATATTTAAGGATGAAGGTAAAATAAGTAATTTGGCGGCTTACCGCTGGTGCTGGGTTGGATTTGCAGAAAGGGCTTAGACCCGCCTTGCTGCAGTCAACCAGGCTTTCATGTAAAAGAGACTTTGTTATCTTGTTGATGGCATCGTCAGTCAAGTCCTTAGAGCTGTGGTGCAGTGGATCTTTTTTGGTGCCAGTATAAGCGCACATTAAGCCATCTCGGCGACTCAGTGGAATGACCCGCCAGGAAACCCAGCATCGAACCAAGTCAATGCCAGTTAGGTCGTTTCCCAATAGAGCCTTGACCTTGGCAAAGGTAGGGGCAAGTTTCTTCTGTTCAACAGCTGACATCTTGTCAGGGAGAGGATGATTCGATTCGAGACGCAGGGCACGAAAGCCGGGCAGCTGGTTCTTGTCAGCTGGAGAGGTATCCTTGCAATAGAACCATGTCTGGTTCCAGTCCTTGGGGTGACTTGGTAGGCGGGGTAAGGGAAGATAACATCTCTCCGTCGCTGAATTGAGATCCCACCAAGTTCCAAGCTGGGTCCATTGAAGTACTCGTTCTGGCGGTTTAAATAGAAGTACTCTCTGAATAATGGCACAGTGGGCCCCTGTTGAAGGTAGACTTCGCAGAACACTTGGAAATTGCAGATGTTGGACACGGAATTGGGTCCAATGTCTTGAGGATGAAGGTTGAAAAGTGTAGAACACCCTGAAAAAATGTAGAGCCGGGAGGTGAGAAGCCCCGGTTCATATGATCAGTGAAGACAATGACTTCGCCTTCCTTGGGCTGAGGTTTCTCTTCTTCCGGCTTGGGGGCGCGGTAAGACATGACAGATTTCTTTGGCAGATAACCAGTTTTTACAAAGTCTTGAAGAGTGTTCTCCGTGATGATGGAAGGAACTTAGTTACAGGAAGTGGTTGTTTTGGGCGGCATTATGAACAAGGAATCCTAAAAGGAAAAGGAACAAATTTGCTGGTTCAAATTAAGCCGGGAAAGTACTACAGTATATATTCAGAAATGGCGGCTTAAAAAGGGGCCTAATGGTATATGACTAGGTACAGCGGGCTATATAAGCCGCCATGAGTAGTTTTGATGTCTATCAGAAGAAAAATCTACTAAGCATTGAATTTAACTACAGCCGGTGATATGAGCCGCCATGACTAAGTGGATTTATCAAGATGTAGTTTTTGCTAAGTACCATACAAACAGGTGTCACAGATTGCAATTATTGTTTCGGATCAGCGGCAGTTCAGAAAAAGAAAATAAAGCAAGACCTAAAACCAGTGCAGAGGAGTTCATAACCTCTAATGAGATCTATTTTCAAAGGGAAAGGGGTCCGCTGGTATTGAAGGTAAAGGCAAAACTACTACCGCACAAGTTCTATGTCGTTCTCAGATCAAGGCGTGCTACGATGGAAGAACTAAGAAAGAACTACGAAGAACATAAAGAGCAACCGAAAACCTAATGCGGTCTGAAGCGTTGGAGGAGGAGCACTTACAGATGCAGATCCGACTGCGGTGGAGCGCCGGTGTACTCTGGTCCGACACAAGTTGATGCAGTGGCCAAGGACGAGGAGGAAGAGGTGCTTCATGGCGGCGGCGGAGTTCAAGTGGTAGAGAGTTGCGAGAGGAGGAAGGCGATGAAAAGGGGGAGAATGAGAAGAGACCGGCCATGACTATTTATAAGGAGAAGGCTAATAAGTGGGCACGAAAAATGAGGAGGCCAAAACATGGTTATCCAGCTGCCCAGGCGCCTTGATTCTCGGGACGGTTATTAAGATAAACACTATTAGGGAAAAGCTTATAGACAGACGCTTACTAGTAGCGCGCTATATCTTCCTGCGCTACTGCTACTTACTAGTAGCATGCTATATTGACCGTGCTACTACTAATATTTACTGGTAGCGCGTTGCCAAAAAACCACGCTACTAGTAAATATCTTCAACCGCGCCCTACGAACAGACCATAGTAGTAGCACGGATTATAAAACCGGCACTACTACTATGTGGATAGCTGTAGCGTAGGTGAGGCTCCTGCGTTACTAGTATACTCCCACCCCCACTCCACCCCGCACCAACCGTCCCACTCCACCGTCCACCCACCCACATTTATCTCAAAAAAATCCACCCAAGCCCCGGCCTCCTTCCACATTTATCCCCTCCACCGTCGGCCTCCTTCCACCTCCTCTCCTCTCCCAATCCATGAGTGTGTGATTCCCCATCCGACTGCTGCAGCCGTACAGCCAGGCCGCCGCAGCACCGCTCTCCCCCTCCCCCCTCGTCCCTGCCCGCCACGTCTGCTTCTGCCCTGCTCGGCCTCTGCGCGACCATGCCATCCAGGTCATCTCTCCCCCTCTGCAGTGCAAGCAGGGGCGAGTGCCCTCCACCCTCCGGCCAATGCCCCCTGCCTGAGCTGCCTCGTCGCGCCTCAGAGGAATGTCGGGTTGAGCTCGCTGCTCACCTGCTCATCTGCTCCGATGCTCTGGTTCCTCTCTGGCCGGATCTGATATGTGCTTGCGGAGTACACAAATTTGGTAATTATATAAAGCAACTGGATGTCGCCGTACCGCCGTACTCGCGCCGCATCCTTGCATCCATGCTTGCTCTGTTCCATGCGCACGCTGTGTCATCTACCTCTCTGACTAAATGCCCGTCTTTCGTGCCCAGCGCAATCCGCCTCGGCAGCAGCGCGCTCAGGCCGTTCAGCAGAATGCCGACCCAGATGCGGCGGTTTCTTTGAACCGCAGCGAGGGTTGCCATCGAGAAGCTGGATCGGGCTCGTACATAGGTCAAGCCTGGGACGCGTTTCCAGGCCTATTTTTGTATGCCGGAGGAGCGAGCTGTGATGCAAGGCAGGTGGTTTCTTTGCATCTGAATCCTCCGGCATGGTAAGTACTAGGTGCTTCTGAAGCTACAATACATTCTGAAGATAGTTGTCTTATTACATTCTCAAATTCTGGTTCAGTTTGTTTGACGCTTGGACCATCCAAACATTTATTGTATCTAGTAGCTCGGCAGTTCACCTCCAACTCTATTGGTTTTTAAAATTGCTGATCCAAAACAAATAACTGAAAGAACTTGAACTGAAACCACTTTCTATCTTTCAGTGACAAAACAAGATGGTAATTTCACATGTTTATACTTTGTCTCATGCTTGTGAAACATTAAGAATATAGTATAATGTAGAGGGACATCTAAAGGTCCTCGCAAAAATAATAACAAAGGAAGATGGATTTTATAAAAATCTTTCCTTAAAGAAGAATGTATAAAGCTCAAAATGGCAACCTGTGAGGCTCTGTACAAAGTACAAAACAATCTCTTTAAGAGGATCGGAAGTAGTAGTTCTATGAAACTAAGTTACATGCACATTGTGCACGAAACAACTTTCTAAATTCTTGTAGTTGTTTAGTTTGTTATATATGAACCGGGGACAACTGGCAAGTAGAAAAAACTTTATGAATTCTTGTAGTTGTTTCATTATTCTGCAGGGCATGTTGGTCTGCAGGCAACTGGTATGGAACCGGAACCTGCAAGGGCATTTTTTATTGGATATTTCAATAAGAACACTTCATATCAACAAGCAGCCATGGCTTGGGAGGCCTTTCATCAGATCATTTAAAAATCACCTAAGGTAACTCACATTATATGCTTTCTCATTATGTTGGTGCAAAATAGTTGTTTGGCTTAATGCCCTTTCTGGTTGTGAAGAGCACTGTCAGTGAGTGTACCTTCAGTGACCGCACCTCCTTCTTTAACTTACTATGTTTCTGAACCACATTCTCGTATATGTCCTGTAATTCAACAATGCAAAGTTCATATATTTACTTGCAGCTAACAAATGATTGACCATAATGTAGTGCAAATATATAATTATATGTAGTTAAAAAGGATCAAAATGGTGATCAACTAACGCTAAATTCTCTAAGAAAACTAACACTAAGAAGTACAGTTTTCTTAGTCTGGGATGAACAAGTTCATGTAATGTGTTTATTTAAACTCAGTCCAGTCCATTTTATTTGTTGCAGATAACGGATTGTAAACAATTTTGAGTTGCCCACAAGAGAAATAAAGGTTTGGAGTGACAATTGAAGCCAACACAAACTGAAACTACCACAGGTTGCATGTGAAAATCCACCTTATGTATATATTCATTTTTATTACTTACTATTAAGAAAAACTTGAATATGAAAAATCCACCTTCATTTTAATTCTGCACAATATTGGATCATAGTTCACTCATCATTTTATAGTTGTTTGCTTCGTGCTATTTAAATTACATAGTTCACTCGTCATGTTTTCTTTTTTTGTCCATGAGCACCTGTCTATTGGATCATAGTTCACCTGTCTATGTCCATGAGCAACAACAAAATCAATCATTTAGTAGCATATCATACTAGGATGCACTTCCTCTGTTGTCGGACGACATCCACTAGGTTGATGGTCCTAAACAGCCTGGGAGAGTGATTGCTTCAATGCTCATCACATACGTGTATGTAGAGTATGGACTACTTCATAATCTGTTTTCAACATTAGTACTACTAGATAAGTAGTAATTTTGAACATCTTTGTAGCTTGCAAAAACCAGATTGCAAGTAATTCTGAAAATCTTTGTAGCTTGCAAGAACATACTTGAAATCAGTTGACACATGACCCCCGCGGAAGAAGGCACCTTCATATTCTGAAAATCCATGGTAAGTTGGTAACCATGTGCGTTCTTGGAACATTTTGTTTGAATAGCCAGTGAGGAATGAAGAATATATTTTCGGCATGAGCCCCTTTAAATTGCTAGATGAGATGGAATCTTAACTTAATGTGTCTTGTGAATTGTAATATACTATTTAGTTGAACTGATGCAATTTGCGTACTAACAAGTTTTCACTTTCCCGACGTGTGTGCAGGGGTGATCGACATTGACTAGCGCGGCTCGATTGGTGTTGCGATCTTCAACCTCTTGGAGGCAGACTTCATCGTGAATCCTGGTGGCCATGTCACACAGATGATCGTCAAGGTGATTTAGGATAGACTTGATTCGGTATGTGGCCAATTCTGAATCTGAATCTTAATGGTCTTCGGATTTCAGGGTGCGGGGCACGTGTACGACGGCTTCCTCCATCCGCTGGTGGCGTGGCACGAGGCCGATATTGACCGGGGCCTGCTTGAGCTGAGGGCTAGGGCGAGGGACATGACGGAGTCACAACTCAAGGCGCGGCTGCCATCGGTCAAGAGTGGCTCGTCGAGGCTGCCTGCTGTGTTTTGTCGCAGCTGCAGGCCGCGAGATCAGGCCGGGAAGGCGCCACGCATTGATGAGTGAGCCAATTTTTGGATCAGACCATAACAGCGTATCTCAGTCTCTGACGTCTAGAAGTAGTGGTGAAGTTTTGAATTTGCATGGCAAGAATCACTTACGTAGGTAGCTAACACACACAACACTGTGTTTACAATCTTAGAAGTAGTGGTGAAGTTTTGAATTTGCATGGCAAGAATCACTTACGTAGGTAGCTAACACACACAACACTGTGTTTACAATCTTACTTATGTAAAAGATATGAATTATACACGAGTTGCCATTATAATGAGGAACTGTGATAGTAGATACGGCAATTGTGTGATAGAATGGAATTGATTGATTTTATTTTTTAATTTCTAATAAGTTAGTACTAGCGTGGGAAGAAACCACTTGCTACTAGTATTTAGGATACTAGTAGCGTTGGTGTTATAGAGACGCTACTACTATTTCATTAGTAGTAGCGCGGGTACGAAATAGCAGTAGCGTGGGTGGCACATGCTACTACTAATAAAGTTAGTAGTAGTGCAGGTTTAACCCATGCTACTACTAACTATTAGCTGTAGCACGATACTAGTAGCGCGCGTACCCGCAATGCTAGTAGCCATTTTACCCGCGCTGCTAGTAGCCTTTTTCCTAGTAGTGAAAGATCCATTAAGGTATGTTGGATATTGTGTGAACTAAAGGCAGGTGACGTCATGGCGGATTATCACAAATCCAGAAGATGATGTCATGGCGGGTTATGAGTTCTTTCACAGATGAAGAAGAGAAGATTTTTTTCTAAGTATTGAAGATTGACATGAACGAGTTCAAATCAATCTAGGGCCTAATATTGGGGATATAACTATTAGGTATGACCCGCCCAGGAGGGGCCGGGTTATACCTATGGCGATTCATCATATGAAGCCCGCGAAGACATTGCAGATGGCAGTTTAGTGAAGGGCACAAGGCCCAAAGGCAAGTTAAGGCCCATAGGGGTAAACCGCCATATATGTAAAGACTTGTATTGTAAGGCATGTAAAGATAGTCACCGAGCCGGACACGTAGTCTATGAGCCAACCGGGACTCCGTGAGCCGCTGGGCGTCCACCTGTGTATATAGAGGGACGACCCAACGGCGGTTCAGGACAAGAGACAACAGATCGAAAGCTAGGTCAAGCGAACTCGCTCCCTGGTAATCGAGACACAAGCAATACCACCTCAAACTGGATTAGGCCTTTACCTTCACCGGAAGGGGCTGAACCAGTATAAACTCCTGTGTCCTTTGTCCCATTTAACCCCTTTAAGCTAACCTAGTTGTGATGGCTCTATGACTAAGTCCTTTCACGAGGACATCTGCCGTGACCTTTCCACGACAAATATGATTAATTGAACTTTAATTTATCATGAACTTAGTACCTGATAGTATTTTACATGTCTATGTTGTTGTAGATCAATGGCCCATGCTACCGTTCCTTTGAATTTTAATGCGTTCCTAGAGAAAGCTAAGTTGAAAGATGATGGCACCAACTACACAGACTAGGTCCATAACTTGAGGATTATCCTCATTGCTGCACAGAAGAATTACGTCCTGGAAGCACCACTAGGTGCCAGACCTCCTGCAGATGCTACTGATGACGTTAAGAATGTCTGGCAGAGCAAAGCGGATGACTACTCGATAGTTCAGTGTGCCATGCTTTACGGCTTAGAATCAGGACTTCAAAGACATTTTGAACGTCATGGAGCATATGAGATGTTCCAAGAATTGAAGTTAATATTTCAAGAAAATGCCCGAGTTGAGAGATATGAAGTCTCCAACAAGTTCTATAGCTGCAAAACGGAGGACAACAGTTCTGTCAATGAACACATACTCAAAATGTCTAGGTATCATAATCACTTGACTCAATTGGGAGTTGATCTTCCAGTTGATTATGTCATTGACAGAGTTCTTCAATCACTGCCACCAAGCTATAAAGGCTTTGTGATGAACTATAATATGCAAGGGATGAACAAGACTATTCCCGAGCTCTTCACGATGCTAAAGGCCGCGGAGGTAGAAATCAAAAAGGAGCATCAAGTGTTGATGATTAATAAGACCACTAGTTTCAAGAAAATGGCAAAGGGAAGACAGGGAACTTCAAGAAGAACGGCAAAAGGTTGCTTCTCAAGAGAAGAAACCCAAGTCTGTACCTAAGCCTGAAACTAAGTGCTTCTACTGCAAAGGGACTGGTCACTGGAAGCAGAACTGCCCCAAGTATTTGGCGGATAAGAAGGATGGCAAAGTGAAAGGTATATTTGATATACATGTTATTGATGTGTACTTAACTAATGCTCGCAATAGCGCCTGGGTATTTGATACTGGTTTTGTTGCTCATATTTGCAACTCAAAAGAGGGGCTATGGATTAAGCAAAGATTGGCTAAGGACGAGGTGACAATGCGCGTGGGAAATGGTTCCAAAGTCAATGTGATCGCGGTCGGCATGCTACCTCTACATCTACCATCGGGATTAGTTTTAGAACTGAATAATTGTTATTTGGTGCCAGCGTTGAGCATGAACATTATATCTGGATCTTGTTTAATGTGAGACGGTTATTCATTTAAATCAGAGAATAATGGTTGTTCTATTTATACGAGTAATATGTTTTATGGTCATGCACCCTTGCTGAGAGGTCTATCTTTGTTGAATCTCGATAGTGATGATACACATATTCATAATATTGAAACCAAAAGATGCAAAGTTAATAATGATAGTGCAACTTATTTGTGGCACTGCTGTTTGGGTCATATCGGTATAAAGCGCATGAAGAAACTCCATAAAGATGGACTTTTGGAATCACTTGATTATGAATCACTTGATTATGAATCACGTGTCGAGCAAATGCGAGAAGTCGGGGCATTTTTACATTTGCCACCCTGACCATGTAAGTAAATCGTCTATTTAAAGAGACGGGGATCTTCAGATCCAAATCACACCATCCTTCCCCCGCGAGCATCCACCAGAGCGCACCCGGAAGAAACCATTCCATCATGGCCAGTCGTTGCAGCTCCTCCTCTCGCTCCCGTAGCGCTAAGCCAGGTGACTGGGAGAAGTGTTCTGTTCCTCATAGCCAACTGATAAAGTTGCAGACCCAGGGGTTTCTCCCGCCCGCATACATGGTCCCCGTTCGAGCCGGACTTGCCACCTATAATGGCGGGGAGCAGGCGGAGAGTTTTCCCAACCCATCCAAGGGGGAGAGGGTATGCCTTGTCCCTTTTCTGCTCAGGGGACTTGGATTTCCAATCCATCCGTTCCTCCACGGGCTCCTGGAGTTCTATGGCCTCTAGCTGCATAACTTCACCCCTGCCTCCATTTTGCACATCGCTGGCTACGTTGCCTTCTGCGAGCTATTTCTGGGCTGCGAAGCTCATTTTGAGCTATGGAAGAGGCTGCCTCCTACCCCGTACTCAGGAGGGGTCAATATATCAAGTGGGCGGAGCCAAAATATGGCGCATCGCCGAGACCGGATACTTGTCCGGTACTCTGATAACCCGCAAGTATACGGGACAGTTGTAGCCTCTTTCGATAAGTAAGAGTGTCGAACCCAACGAGGAGCTAAAGGTAGAACAAATATTCTCTCAAGTCCTATCTGCCACTAATACGACTCTACGCACGCTTAGTGTTCACTTTAACTAGAACAAGAATAAAACTAGAAGTACTTTGTAGGTGTGATAGGATAGGTTTGCAAGATAATAAAGAGCATGTAAATATATACTAGGGGCTGTTTAGAAAAAGAAGCAATAAAGTAAATATACCGAGTGTGGAAAAGTGGTGGTAGGAGTTGTGAAATTGTACCTAAGCAATTGACTATGTTAGTAGACCGGTAATCACTATTGCAATTCTATTTGAGGGAGAGGCATAAGCTAACATACTTTCTCTTCTTGGATCATATGCACTTATGATTGGAACTCTAGCAAGCATCCGCAACTACTAAAGATCATTAAGGTAAAACCCAACCATAGCATTAAAGTATCAAGTCCCCTTTATTCCATACGCAAACAACCTACTTACTCGGGTCTGTGCTTCTGTCACTCACGCCACCCACCATAAGAAATCATGAACATATTGCAAACCCTACAGCAGGAATCCCTCATGCTTGCGTGACATGGAGGGCACAATAGGACAACACCAATACATGCAACTCAAACCAATCATAGCAATTCATCAATCACCGGTAGGACAACGAAAATCTACTCAGACATCATAGTATGGCAACACATCATTGGATAATAATATGAAGCATAAAGCACCATGTTTAAGTAGAGGGTACAACGGGTTGTGAGAGAGTGGACCGCTGAATATAGAAGGGGGAATGTGATGGAGATGTTGGTGAAGATGGCGGAGGTGTTGGTGTAGATCGCGGTGATGATGATGGCCCCCGGCGGCGTTCCGGCGCTACCGAAAGCAAGGGGGAGAGAGGGCCCCTTCTTCTTCTTCTTCTTCTTCCTTGACCTCCTCCCTAGATGGGAGAAGGGTTTCCCCTTTGGTCCTTGGCTCCCATGGCTTGGGAGGGGCGAGAGCCCCTCTGAGATTGGATCTGTCTCTCTCTGTTTCTGCGTTTCCAGATCCTTCTCCTTCATCGTTTTCTTTTATATCCGGAGATCCGTAACTCCGATTGGGATAAATCTTTCGCCCAAATTTTTCTCATAAAATTAGCTTTCTTGCGGCAAAAGAAGAGCATCAACCGCCTTACGGGTGACCCATGAGGGTGCCAGGCACGCCCAGGGGGGGAGGGCGCACCCCCTGTCTCGTGGCCACCTCGGGCACCGTTTCGCGTTGATTCTTCCTCCGGAAAATCCTAAATATTCCAAAATAATTCTTCGTCCGTTTTTATCCCGTTTGGATTCCGTTTGATATTGGGTTTCTGTGAAACCTAGAACATGCAACAAACAGGAACTGGCACTGGGCACTGGATCAGTATGTTAGTCCCAAAAATAGTATAAAAAGTTGCCAAAAGTATATGAAAGTTGAATAATATTGGCATGGAACAATCAAAAATTATAGATACAACAGAGACGTATCAGCATCCCCAAGCTTAATTCCTGCTCGTCCTCGAGTAGGTAAATAATAAAAAAGATAATTTTTGATGTGGAATGCTACCTAGCATAATCTTGATCATATGTCTAATCATGGCATGAATATTAAGACATGAGTGATTCAATGCAATAGTCTATCATTTGACATAAAACAATAATACTTCGAGCGTACTAATAAAACAATCATGTCTTTTCAAAACAACAAGGCCAAAGCAAGCTTATCCCTACAAAATCATATAGTTTGGCCATGCTTCATTTTCATCACACAAAATGCTCCCATCATGCACAACCCCGATGACAAGCCGAGCAATTGGTTCATACTTTTTAACACGCTTCAGCTTTTTCAACCCTCACGCAATACATGAGCGCAAACCATGGATATAGCACTATAGGTGGAATAGAATATGATGGTGGGGGTTTATGTGGTGAAGACAAAAAGGGAGAAAGTCTCACATCGACGCGGCTAATCAACGGGCTATGGAGATGCCCATCAATTGATGTCAATGCGATGAGTAGGGATTGCCATGCAATGGATGCACTAGAGCTATAAGTGTATGAAAGCTCAAACTTAAAACTAAGTGGGTGTGCATCCAACTTGCTTGCTTATGAAGACCTAGGGCATTCGAGGAAGCCCATCGTTGGAATATACAAGCCAAGTTCTATCATGAAAATTCCCACTAGTATATGAAAGTGACAATGTAGGAGACTCTCTATATGAAGAACATGGTGCTACTCTGAAGCACAAGTGTGGTAAAAGGATAGTAACATTGCCCCTTTTATTTTCTTTTTTTTCTTTTTTTCTTTTTTCCGGTGGGCTTCTTTGGCCCCTTTTTTTATTTAGGCTTCTTTGGACTTTCCTTTTTTTCTTCTTTTTTTTCTTTTTTTTCATGGGGCAATGCTCTATAATGATGATCATCACACTTTTATTTACTTACAACTCAATATTACAACTCGATACTAGAACAAAGATATGACTCTATATGAATGCTTCTGGCGGTGTACCGGGATGTGCAATGATCTAGTGTAGCAATGACATAAAAAACGGACAAGCCATGAAAACATCATGCTAGCTATCTTACGATCATGTAAAGCAATATGACAATAAATGCTCAAGTCATGTATATGATGATTATGTAAGTTGCATGGCAATATATCTCGAAATGGCTATGGAAATGCCATGATAGGTAGGTATGGTGGCTGTTTTGAGGAAGATATAATGAGGCTTATGTGCGATAGAGCGTATCATATCACGGGGTTTGGATGTACCGGCGAAGTTTGCACCAACTCTTGAGGTGAGAAAGGGCAATGCACGGTACCGAAGAGGCTAGCAATGATGGAAAGGTAAAAGTGCGTATAATCCATGGACTCACATTAGTCATAAAGAACTCATATACTTATTGCAAAAGTTTATTAGCCCTTGAAGCAAAGTACTACTATGCATGCCCCTAGGGGGATAGATTGGTAGGAAAAGACCATCGCTTGTCCCCGACCGCCACTCATAAGGAAGACAATCAAAGAAACACCCCATGCTTCAAATTTGTCACACAACGGTTACCATACGTGCATGCTATGGGACTTGCAAACCTCAACACAAGTGTCTCTACAATCCACAACCACCCCCTAGCATGACTCTAATATCACCATCTTTATATCGCAAAACTATTGCAAGGAATCAAACATACCATATTCAACGATCCACAAGTTTTATGTAGGGTTTTATGACTAACCATGTGAATGACCAATTCCTGTCATCTCTCTAAATAGATATAAGTGAAGCAAGAGAGTTTAATTCTTTCTACAAAAGATATGCCCACGCTCTAACGAATATAAGTGAAGAAAAAGAGCATTCTACAAATGGCGGTTTCCTATGTGAAGAGAAACATGCAATCCAAACTTCAAATGATATAAGTGAAGCAGATGCAGCATTTTATAAAGCCATACTCAAAAGATATAAGTGAAGTGCAAAGAGAATTCTATAAATCAACCAAGGACTATCTCATACCAGCATGGTGCATAAAAGAAAAGTGAAAACTAAATGCAAAAGATGCTCCAAGACTTGCACATAATGCATGAACGAAACGAATCCGAAAACATACCGATACTTGTTGAAGAAAGAGGGGATGCCTTCCAGGGCATCCCCAAGCTTAGATGCTTGAGTCTCCTTGAATATTTACTTGGGGTGCCTTGGGCATCCCCAAGCTTGAGCTCTTGCCTCTATTCCTTTTCCTCATATCGAGACCTCCTCGATTAGACACTTCATCCACACAAAACATCAACAGAAAACTCGGTAAGATCCATTAGTATAATAAAGCAAATCACCACTCTAAGTACTGTTCAAAACCAATTAATATTTTGTTTTTGCATTGTGTCTACTGTAATATAACTTTTCCATGGCTTAATCCACTAATATAAATTGATAGATTCATCAAAACAAGCAAACTATGCATCAAAAACAGAATCTGTCAAAAACAGAACAGTCTGTAGCAATCTGAACATTCACCATACTTCTGGTACCCCAACAATTCTACCAAAATTAGGAAAAATAAACAAGTTGTACAGAAAGACAGTGCAAAAATAATCAGAACCGTTTGACGTTCCAGTTAAAAATGTAAAATTGCGCACTACAGCCAAAGTTTCTGTCCTGCACCGTACAAACCAACAAACATTGTAAACATCCTAAAGGCAAACCTTGGCACATTATTTTTATAATACAATGAATTGTAAAAGGGGATAATTATTTTTGATGAAAAGTTTCTGTAATCAAGATTCACAAAGTTTCCGTGAGCATGAACAAAGTCCAAGGCTAGTTCCCACTTCAACAATGCTTGTCTTTCTCACTTTCACTTTCCTTTTTGAAAACTTTTAGGTTCCCCTCTTTATTTTTTTGTTTCTAAACTATATAAAAGCACTCAACAGAAATAAATGACTCTCTAAAACTTCTGGGTTGTCTCCCTGGCAACACTTTCTTTAAAGCCATTAAGCTAGGCATATAGTGCTCAAGTAATGAATCCACCCGTATCCCAAGGTATATCAAAGCCAATTTTAATTAGCAATGATTTGTAATTTAGTAGTGAGCACAAAGTAACATATATCATGCAACAACGAAGTCTAACTCTCTTCCTATGCATCGGCATGTCATAGAAGAACAATTCATGCACACATAGTAAAGGTCAATGCATAGTATAAGCAGATTCTTGCAATTCTATCGTGTTGGAAACATAAAGAGGCGGAGATGTAGTTTCTCTCTCATAATAATTGCAAGTAGGAGCAGCAAGCACATGCATATTATATCTATCAAAATTATCATGCGCTACAGTAAAAGGCAACCCATCAATATAATCCTTAATAAGCACAAACTTCTCCAATATAGGGTAGTCGGGAGAATTCAAATAGATAATAGGACTATCATGCGTGGGTGCAATAGCAAAAATTTCATGTTTAACATAGGGAACTATAGCAAGTTCATCTCCATAAGCATAATTCATATTGGCATCTTGGCCACAAGCATAGCAAGCATCATCAAAAAGGGATATTTCAAGGGAATCAACAGGATCATAGCAATCATCATAGCAATCATCCTTTGGTAAGCACGAAGGGTAACTAAACAATGTATGAGTTGAAGAGTTACTCTCATTAGAAGGTGGGCACGGGTGATCAATCCGCTCTTCCTCCTTTTGTTCTTTGCTCTCCTCATCATCCTTTTCATCCAATGAGCTCACAGTTTCATCAATTTCTTATTCCATAACTTCCTGCAAAATATTAGTCTCTTCTTGGACAGCGGAGACTTCCTCAATAAATGCATTAATATTGTAATTGTATTCATAATTTTCATAGCAATATCTAAGTATAGCTAAATTTTCAGGTCTGTAAACTGAATCATGAAAATTGTCAAACGCTTTAAACATAGATTCCTCATAAGCACCCATAAAAGCAACAAATTCTTCTATCTGTTCCACATCATAGTAATCATATCCACCATTAGCATAAGAAGCTAAGGTTTCATTATCATTAAATTTGCATGAAAAGGGAAGGTGTGGAGCCTTCATCCTAGAGCAACAAGTATAATCATGTATCAAGCATAGTTGGCGAGCATACCAACGTAACATATGAATTTGATCCCATAATAGTCTCCCTTTTGTGTCAGGCGATAATCCCTAAAGTATTCACGTTGATCCAACATGTCTACCATAACATAATTGAATGGGGTTTTCTCAGGATTATCAAAGTAGTACATAATATTTTTCACATAATGATCATCGAGGGTTTTAGGAGGTTCCCCATCTCCATGAGCAGCAAGTACACCTAATTTTTTTGGTATTTCGTGTTCCATATCCATAACTAAAGATAAAGAACAACTTAGAACAGCAAATAAAAATTACTTAGTGATAAAGCAAACAAGCACACACGAGAAAATTCACCCCACGCTATGACTCCCCGGAAACGGCGCCAGAAAAAGGTCTTGATAACCCGCAAGTATACGGTATAGTTGTAGCCTCTTTCGATAATTAAGAGTGTCGAACCCAACGAGGAGCTAAAGGTAGAACAAACATTCTCTCAAGTCCTATCTACCACTGATACGACTCTACGCATGCTTACTGTTCGCTTTACCTAGAACAAGAATAAAACTAGAAGTACTTTGTAGGTGCGATAGGATAGGTTTGCAACATAATAAAGAGCATGTAAATATAAACTAGGGGCTGTTTAGATAAAGAAGAAATAAAGTAAATATAGCGAGTGTGGAAAAGTGGTGGTAGGAGTTGTGAAATTGTCCTTAAGCAATTGACTATGTTACTAGACCGGTAATCACTATTGCAATTCTATTTGAGGGAGAGGCATAAGCTAACATACTTTCTCTTCTTGGATCATATGCACTTATGATTGGAACTCTAGCAAGCATCCGCAACTACTAAAGATCATTAAGGTAAAACCCAATCATAGCATTACAGTATCAAGTCCCCTTTATCCCATACGCAAACAACCTACTTACTCGGGTCTGTGCTTCTGTCACTCATGCCACCCACCATAAGATAATCATGAACATATTGTAAACCCTACAGCGGGAATCCCTCACGCTTGTGTGACACGGAGGGCACAATAGTATAACACCAATAATAAAACATGCAACTCAAACCAATCATAGCAATTTATCAATCACCGGTAGGACAACCAAAATCTACTCAGACATCATAGGATGGCAACACATCATTGGATAATAATATGAAGCATAAAGCACCATGTTTAAGTAGAGGGTACAACGGGTTGCGGGAGAGTGGACCGCTGAATATAGAAGGGGGAAGGTGATGGAGATGTTGGTGAAGATGGCGGAGGTGTTGGTGTAGATCACGGTGATGATGATGGCCCCCGGCGGCGTTCCGCCGCCACCGAAAGCAAGGGGGAGAGAGCGCCCCTTCTTCTTCTTCTTCCTTGACCTCCTCCCTAGATGGGAGAAGGGTTTGCCCTCTGGTCCTTGGCTCCCATGGCTTGGGAGGGGCAAGAGCCCTTCTGAGATTGGATCTGTCTCTCTGTCTCTCTCTGTTTCTGCGTTTACAGATCCTTCTCCTTCACCGTTTTCTTTTATATCCGAAGATCTGTAACTCCGATTGGGGTAAATCTTTCGCCCAGATTTTTCTTATAAAATTAGCTTTCTTGCGGCAAAATAAGAGCGTCAACCGCCTTACGGGTGGCCCACGAGGGTGCCCCCCTGTCTCGTGGCCACCTCGGGCAACGTTTTGCGTTGATTCTTCCTCCAGAAAATCCCAAATATTCCAAAATAATTCTCCGTACGTTTTTATACCGTTTGGATTCCGTTTGATATTGGGTTTGTGCGAAACATAAAACATGCAACAAACAGGAACTAGCACTGGGCACTGGATCAATATGTTAGTCCCAAAAATAGTATAAAAAGTTGCCAAAAGTATATGAAAGTTGAATAATATTGGCATGGAACAATCAAAAATTATAGATACGACGGAGATGTATCATACTCCGAAGAAGACATCCGAAGACTGGCCTTCGGAGTGGTTTTATATGGAGGACGTTCCCCTTCCGGAACCTATTCCTATGGGCCTTCCTGAGTTTACCAATGCCCCGTTGAAGAAACACCATAGCTGGCGCCCACGGAGCCCCCAGGAGGAAGATAACAGAGAGGTCCTTTTTCTGATGGATAGGATAAAGACGCTGGCCAGATCGGGACTGTCAATTATTGAAGTTATGTCAATATGCATAATGCGGGGGGTGCAGCCACTTCAATATCAGGGGAAACCCATGTGGCACTTCAATGGAGAAGACGACGCCACCCGCTGCGGCCGTAAAGGTCCGGATTCCGCTGCCGCTATGGCGAAGATATTGTCCGACCTGTTCAAAGGAGAATAAGAGGAGTTCATACGGATTAAACCACGAGATGGATTCTCCATGTACAACCCCCCAAGCTGGGTGAGCTGCTACCTTTTATCCTAGCCTCTTCCCGCATTCCTCATCACGAATATTTTACCTCGCCAATTCATAGCAGGAACTGCGAAGAGCTATGAGGGAGGTTCACAGCCCATCTCCACAGCAAGAGGATCCCGACAGGGCCCTCGACCCCGGACTTGAAGAAGATCCGGACACATTTGTGGAGCTCATCGACAGGAAATTTTATTAGTTAAGTTGTGATGGTGCCTTGGTGGCCATCATAGCTGATTATCCTGGCCTACTCCCTGCATCACATGTAAGTAAAACCGGAGTCCCCATTCACAAGAAGGATACCTTGTTTGCACCTTACCCACCGCACTTGTACTGCGTTTTACAGGGAAGGTCATCGGAACGCCGTGCCGAACCCGAGGTGACTCGTCAACAAGGAGCACCGAAGCCAGGTCGGCTTAAAAGGAAAGCGGTCAGGACCGAGAAGGCGTCGCAAAGGTATGATTAAAAAACTTGCTACGCAATTATCGTCCTTAAAATATAATAATGTCCATGGTTCCCCAGCAGAAAAAGCACTCGCCGGACTGTATCTGGAGAGCCTGCGGGTCACGCCTCCACCAGCCGGACTCCGAGGCTGGACACTAGGGTGGAGGTTAACGCGGGGGCAAAGCCGGACGGTCCTCCTATAGAGGATGCGGATAGATTATCCGTTACGAATTCCGAAGTGGAGAGCTCCATGAATCACATGCGCCGACGGGCCACATTACGCGACCCTAATTTCTCTGAAGAGGCGTTAAACGCCTTCAACTCAGGGGACGCGTACATCCGAGCTGCTCAAGATGGCCTTGCCAGAGCTACAGACCAGTATGTAAAGGATATACAGGTAAGAAAATTTGATAAGTATGTATATCAGTAGCCCCTAAGACCTGAGACAGTTGGCACAACTGATTTAAGGATCAATTATGTGCATAGGTTCTTACAGAGAAGAATACCCAGCTGTCTAAAGAGCTGGAAGAGTGCAAAGCCCAGCTATGTGCCGTAGTCGCCGGAATGAAGGAGTCCAAGAAGGCCTCGTATGGTAATACTTGTCTTGATCAAAAAAGAATTTTGTTGACATATACCACTGAGTATTCGACATGCATGCAAATCTAACAATAGAGTCTGCAGACAATCCCGGAGGTAATCTGGAGATCATGTCGGAGGATGACCCTCATGCTCAACGACAGCTAAAGGCTAGCGAGCGCGTGCTTACAAAAGTTATACGGGAGAAGAATGATCTCCAGGACGCGAAGACCCGGTTGGACGTTGAATTAAAGGATGGTCGGGGCCAGCTTGCTGACTCCGTGAAGGAGAATAAGCGGCTTCGACGTGGCATTTTTAGTAAGTGCTTGAACGAATCCTTAGATAGTTCGGCGAAGAAACATGCTAAAAGAATTATATCTGTAGGTATGCTGACAGGTCGTCCCGGAGAGGAGATGCCCGGGTCTGCAGGTGATCTTCTCCAAGAACTCTCACAGCTGCACGAGCAAATTCGGCAGGCGATGCAAGGTATTGCCCAGGCCTTGTGGCCGTCCGCATCCCTGCCCGAAGGCATGGGAGAGCTTGTGGAGATTCTCAAGGGAGCGCAGCGGCATTTTCGATTATGGAAGATATCGGCCTACCGGTAAGGTGCGAGGGAAGCCTGGGCCATGGTGACGACGCGATACACAAAGGCTGACCCGAACCATATGGCCGAGGTCGGACCTGTAGGGCCAGATGGGAAAGAGATCCCTGTCAGTCTGGTATATGACCAGGTAGCTTTAGCCGCAAAGTATTCCCAACAGGATTGTAGGCTAGACAGCCTGTTGGATGGTATAGAAGAAGAATTCAGTCAGTCTAAGTGACTTTTATACTTCAAAGGACATATTTTGTCCGTAGCCGGATTGTAAATCATTTGTCTTGGCCGACCTTTTCGCTTCAACCTCTGGACCCAATAGTCCGGAGTGTATCCGAATACCCGCGCAGTTATGTAAAAACCGGGGTATGCGTGGAAACCAGGCGTAGGGGTCACTTGAACAGACAAGTACCCAACTAGTTATGTTATATTACATGGGTAGTAAGAAACATCTTCCAGGGAGAATAGTTCCGTTAAGGGTTCCTTTCCCTGGGTGTGCATGCATTAATGTGCATGTCCGAACTGCAAAAAATGATGCAGGGTATAAACATCTGGGGGCATGTTTTGTAATAAGTAAAAGACATCTTTTGTTCACCGACCGAATATTCCCTTAAGAACGCTAGCTTTCGGCTTCACCCAGTCTGAGGTACACATCTGGCTGACCCGGCAGTAACAATTGCAGAGGTGCTCCCCTTATGCCCTAGCCGAATTAATGGGAACATAGGGCATAAACACAAGAGCCAGGCAACCCAGCTTGGCCAAAACTTAAGTCATATCCATGCATATAATGGTGAAAAAAGGCACATATGGAGAAATGACGCATATGTGGTGGGCATAAAGCCTAGGAGACAATTATGTTAAGCTTCTGTATAAGAAGCCCCCAGGTATATTGAGCCCACATAGTGCGGCAGGAGTGTGCGGTCAAAGCATACTTGAAGTTTTTAAAGCTATGTATATATAAAAGAGAGAGGGAGAGACAAGATATATATAAATGAAAACGGAGGTGAATTTATCTACCATGACCAACAAGTATTTTTTCTTATGGCTTCCTCCTTTAAGGGGTCCAACCATATCAAGCCCCCAGACCGCAAAGGGCCAAGTTATGGGGATTGTTTGAAGAGCGGTAGGCGGCATATGGCTTTGATTGGCAAAAAGCTGGCAACCGACGCAATGTTGAACGAGGTACTGTGCGTCCGCTCGGGCTGTCGGCCAATAGAAACCTGCACGGAAGGCCTTGCTTACAAGGGCTCGAGCTGCGGCGTGGTGGCCGCCGAGTCCGGCATGAATTTCTGCCAAAAGTTGTCGTCCTTCCTCTTCGGAGATGCACCTTTGGAGCACTCCAATCGCGCTTTTCTTATAAAGCTCTCCCTCATGGACCTTGTAGGCTTTAGAGCGACGCACAATGCAACGTGCCTCATTTTGGTCCTCAGGGAGTTCTTGCCTATTTAGGTAGGCTAAGAAGGGTTCTGTCCACGGCGCAATTATAGCCATAATCACGTGGGCCGAAGGTGTTATTTCGGTGGCGGAGCCTCCGATTATGTCAGAGTATTCGGAGTCTAGGGTTGTCTTCGAATCCGGACTGATATTGCCGGTCTCCCCTTCCCGTACCAAAGATGGCTTGAACTACCTTTCCAGGAAGATGTTAGGTGGGACGGGGTCATGCTTAGCGCCAATGCGGGCGAGGATATCCGCCGCCTGATTGTTTTCTCTTACCACGTGGTGGAATTCGAGCCCCTCAAACCGAGCTGACATTTTAAGAACGGCATTGCGGTAGGCCGCCATTTTTGGGTCCTTGGCATCAAAGTCTCCATTTATTTGAGATATTGCGAGGTTCGAATCCCCACGCACATCTAGGCGTTGGATGCCCATGGAGACCGCCATCTGAAGACCGTGCAATAGAGCCTCATATTCGGCTGCATTGTTGGAATCTGTGTATAATATTTGGAGTACGTATTGGACTGTATCTCCTATTGGGGATGTCAGGACAACGCCCGCCCCTAGACCAGCCAGCATCTTAGAGCCGTCAAAGTGCATGATCCAATTGGAGTATGCGCCGTACTCTTTAGGGAGTTCGGCTTCTGTCCATTCGGCAACGAAGTCAGCCAGTACTTGTGACTTAATGGCTCGCCGTGGTTTGTATGTTATGTCGAATGGGAGGAGCTCGATAGCCCATTTAGCAAACCTACCTATATGCAGTATTTACCTGCCGTTCCAAGTAAATTTGTATGTGCCAAACTCCAAACCTTCAAACGAAATTCTGTTTTGTATGCTCAAGCAGCTCATGTTACAACTAGGGCTGCCTATATCTTCCATGCTAGGTGGGTTATTCTCACGAGGAGTGGACTCCGCTCCTCATTCACGAGAAAGGGCCGATAACCGGGATGCCCAGTCCCATGATCCAAAAAGATCAAAGCAAATCAAAATAATTAAACAAAACTCCCCCAGGGCTGTTGTATGTTGGAGGCACTCGTTGTTTCGAGCAAGCCATGGATTGATGCTTGTTGGTGGTTGGGGGAGTATAAACCTTTACCATTCTGTTTGAACTGCCTATATTGCAGTAGTATGGAAGATACAGCCATCTCATAGTTGTTGCGTTGACAGTGAAAGTATGCCGCTCAAAATGTTATTCAATCTCTATTTTAAAATCGAGCTCTGGCACCTCTACAAATCCCTACTTCCCTCTGCGAAGGTCCTATCTATTTACTTTTATGTTGAGTCATCACCCTTCTTATTAAAAGCACCTGTTGGAGAGAACACTATCATTTGCATTCATTACTATTGGTTTATATTGGGTATGACTTGACTGGATCTCTTTTACCATGAATTACAATGTTTAGTCAGTCCTTGATCTTTAAAGGTGCTCTGCATGTTTTGCGGTCTCAGAAAGGGCTAGCGAGATACCATTTTGTTATATCATGTTATAATTATTTTGAGAAAGTGTTGTCATCCGAGTTTTATTATTATGGCTCGCTAGCTGATTATGCTATTGATATGAGTGATTGTGAGAGCTATGTGTTATTATGAGTATGGTTAGTTCATAATATTTGCTGAAACTTGAATGCTGGCTTTTCATGTTACAACAACAAGAGCAAACAGAGTTTGTAAATTTTTTTCTTTATCACTTTCAGTTTATCAACTGAATTGCTTGAGGACAAGCAAATGTTTAAGTTTGGGGGAGTTGATACGTCTCCAACGTATCTACTTTTCCAAACACTTTTGCCCTTGTTTTGGACTCTAACTTGCATGATTTGAATGAAACTAACCCGGACTGACGCTGTTTTCAGCAGAACTGCCATGATGTTGTTTTATGTGTAGAAAAGAAAAGTTCTCGGAATGTCCTCGAAATCCACGAAGGCACTTTTTGGAATTAATAAGAATTTTTGGCAAAAGAATTAATGCCAGGGGGCCCACAGCCTGTCCACGAGACAGGGGGCGCACCCACCCCCTAGGGCGCGGCCTCCTATCTCGTGGGCCCCCTGGACCTCCTCCGACCTCAACTCCAACTCCATATATTCCGTCTCGGGGAGAAAAAATCAGAGAGGAAGTCTCATCGCGTTTTACGACACGGAGCCGCCACCAAGCCCTAATCTCTCTCGGGAGGGCTGATCTGGAGTCTGTTCGGGGCTCCGGAGAGGGGGATTCGTCGTCGTCGTCATCATCAACCATCCTCCATCACCAATTTCATGATGCTCACCGCCGTGCGTGAGTAATTCCGTTGTAGGCTTGCTGGACGGTGATGGGTTGGATGAGATTTACCATGTAATCAAGCTAGTTTTGTTAGGGTTTGATCCCTAGTATCCACTATGTTCTGAGATTGAGGTTGCTATGACTTTGCTATGCTTAATGCTTGTCACTAGGGGCCGAGTGCCATGATTTCAGATTTGAACCTATTATGTTTTCATGAATATATGTGTGTTCTTGATCCTATCTTGCAAGTCTATAGTCACATATTATGTGTTATGATCCGACAACCCCGAAGTGACAATAATCGGGATACTTCTCGGTGATGACCGTAGTTTGAGGAGTTCATGTATTCACTATGTGTTAATGCTTTGGTCCGGTTCTCTATTAAAAGGTGGCCTTAATATCCCTTAGTTTCCGCTAGGACCCCGCTGCAATGGGAGGGTAGGACAAAAGATGTCATACAAGTTCTTTTCCATAAGCACGTATGACTATTTACGGAATACATGCCTACATTACATTGATGAATTGGAGCTAGTCCTATATCACCCTATGATATAACTATTGCATGAGGAATCGCATCCGGCATAATTATCCATCACTGATCCATGGTCTACGAGCTTTTCACATATTGTTCTTCGCATATTTACTTTACCATTGCTACTGTTACAACTACTACAAAAACCCAAAAACATTTATCTTTACTGTTGCTACTGTTACCATTACTATCATACCACTTTTGCTACTAAATACTTTGCTGCAGATACTAAGTTATCCAGGTGTGGTTGAATTGACAACTCAACTGCTAATACTCAAGAATATTCTTTGGCTCCCCTTGTGTCGAATCAATAAATTTGGGTTGTACTTCACCCTCGAAAGCTGTTGAGATCCGCTACACTTGTGGGTTATCAGGTACTGCGACTTGCATGGAGTGAGGACATTGGATACATAGTATACCGGCTTTTGAAGCGGGAATTTGTGTCCGTCCGTCTCTCGTTCGATGACGAGCGCTGCGCTTACAACCTGATGTGTTGCAGCTATATATAATAGCATGGGTTAACCAATACTTGGTGCGGCGAGGATTGGATTGCTGGCCAAGAGGGCCTTTATTTCTTCCAGTCCGGCCGTAGCCGCATCTGCCCACTCAAAGTGGTCGGTGCGCCGAAGAAGGCGATAGAGAGGTAATGCCTTTTCTCCTAATCGGGAGATAAAGCGGCTTAAAGCAGCCACGCATCCAGTTAATTTCTGGATTTGCTTGAGGTCTATTCGGGTAGCCAACTGTGACAGAGCCCGGATTTTAGCCGGATTTTCTTCAATTCCTCTATTGGAGATGATGAAGCCCAGGAGCTTTCTGGCAGGTATGCCGAAGATGCATTTTTTCAGATTGAGTTTGATGTCATATGTTCAGAGATTGTCGAACGTAAGCCTCAAGTCGTCTATTAAGGATTCGACGTGTCTGGTTTTGATGACCACGTCGTCTACGTATGCCTCCACTGTTTTGCCAATTTGTGTTTCCAAGCATGTCTGGATCATGCGTTGATAGGTTGCACTGGCGTTTTTGAGCCTGAAAGGCATGGTGTTAAAATAGAAAGGGTCGTATGGAGTAATGAATGTCGTTGCTGCTTGGTCGGACTCCGCCATCTTGATTTGATGGTATCCGGAGTATGCGTCGAGGAAACAGAGTGAGTCGTGTCCTGCGGTAGCATTGATTATTTGATCGATGCGGGGTAGGGGGAAGGGATCCTTTGGGCAAGCCTTATTAAGGTCCTTGAAGTCGATGCATAGGCGCTAGGATTTGTCCTTCTTTGGTACCATCACCAGGTTTGCTAGCCAGTTCGGATGTTTTATTTCTCTGATGAATCCGGCCTCGAGTAGCTTGGCTAGCTCTTCTCCCATGGCTTGTCTCTTGGGTTCTGAAAAGCGCCGAAGAGTCTGCTTGACCGGCTTGTATCCCTTTAGTATGTTTAGACTATGCTCGGCCAGCCTGTGTGGGATGCCTGGCATGTCTGAAGGATTCCAGGCGAAGATGTCCCAACTCTCGCGCAAGAACTCTCATAGCACGGCGTCTATTGTGGGGTTCAGCTATGTCCCAATTGATGTTGTCTTCGTAGGGTCCGTTGGGTGGACCTGGAATTTGACTATTTCATCCGCTGGTTTGAAGGAGGTGGATTTGGGTCGTTTGTCGAGTATCACCTCGTCCCTGTCCACTGTGGAGCGCAGTGCAGTTAGCTCTTCAGCTGCGAGGGCTTCGGATAATGCCTCGAGGGCCAGTGCGGCGGTTTTGTTTTCAGCGCGGAGTGTTATGTCTGGATCACTAGCTAGAGTGATGATTCCATTGGGCCTGGGCATCTTGAGCTTCACGTACCCGTTATGGGGTATAGCTTGAAAGCTCGTGAATGCGTCACACCCTAAAAGGGCGTGGTATCCGCTGCTGAACGGGGCCACTTGGAATATGATTTCTTCGGGCCTATAATTCTTCGGCGTGCCGAATACCACATCCAGTGTGATTTTTCCTGCACATCGTGCCTCCCGACTAGGGATGATTCCCCTGAAGGTCATGCTGCTTTGCTCAATGCGGCTCTTGTCTATTTCCATCTTGTTAAGAGTCTCCTCGTAAATGAGGTTTAATCCACTGCCGCCATCCATGAGCACTTTAGTAAGACGGAAACCGTCCACAATTGGACTAAGGACTAACGCGGCTGGTGCCTGAATTGTTCGGAATTGAGGTTTGTCACTGGCATTGAAAGTTATAGCCGTGTCATTCCAGGGATTTATTGCTGCAACATGGCAGACTTCGACGAGGCTATGGAGTGCTCGCTTACGCCTATTATTTGAGGCAAAAGTCTCAAAGACAGTTAGTACTGTATTGTTATCCTCCGTGGGATGGAGCTCTGCGGCATTGTTAATGAGGAGATCCTCGCCGCTCTTGGCCACCTGTTGGAGTACCCAACATGCTCTAAGGTTGTGTCTTGGTATAGTATCCGGTGTGCTGTGGATTTTGCATGGCCCATTGAGCCATCCCTCTAGTATGGTTCCATGCCCTGTGAAGGGCTTTGGCTTCTTTGTAATTGGATTGGGTGGCTTATGGGAGCGCACCCTTTTAGTTCGGACGAGGGATTTAGTGAGAGCCGTAGGATCCCAGAATTTTGTTTGGGTTTTCCAGGCGATTTCCATCATGCAGTACTTCTGTACTAAGGCCGTTAAGTCAGAAAAGTGTACTATATCACGGCGACTTATGGCGTTGAGAATTCCCTTGTCCGTGCAAGTTTTGGAAAAGAATAAGATTGTGTCTTCCTTGCGACAGTCCTTAATCTTGTTCATTACAAGGAGGAATCTGGCCCAGAAGTGATGTACTATCTCTTGGGGCTCTTGTCTAATGTGGGAAAGATCAGTTGTATCTGGGTGGGTGGGTAGATTTAAGTCCGAACCCTGACCCGATCTGAAACCCAGGGGCGGAGGAGTTTCTGAGCATGGCAGCTCGGACTCCAGGATGTTGCCCAATTTTCATGGCCTGCTGCCCGATTCTATGTTTGGATCCTGGGCCATGTCCTCACGTAGATGGGTATCCAACTCTGAGAGCTCGGGAATCCGGACATAGTTCGTCCTTAGAATAGAGGAAGAATCGCTGCGTTGTTCATCCACCACCGCTATCTGATGGGTGACCCGCGGAGAGTTAATCTCCCTTTGGTCGGGTTTAAGCCCGATCCGATCATAGTCCATAGCGACTCCCAGGGCGGTGATGCGATCCAAGAGCTCGTTTAGGGTGGATAGCTCTATTGGATCCATATGCTCAGCGAATTCCGAGCTAGCATGGAGGCTGTTCTTGATGACCTGAGAAGTCATCATTGGCATGGAGGCCGAACGGGCGGTCATGACGAAGCCGCCCAGCCGGAGAGTCTGGCCTACAGCCAGGGTTCCTCTAGAGGTGATGTTGTCCTTGACAATAAGGCTAGCCATCAAATCTTATCACGATGGCACAGTGGAACTCTCAATGAAAGCACCAATATCGGTGTCAAAACCGGCGGATCTCAGGTAGGGGGTCCCGAACTCTGCGCAAGAACTCTACCATTAAGCCAGATCTTACACAAGTAGCGCACTTTCATAATTCAAATTTTGGTCTGTTGTATTTGGCCCGGCCGGACATCCAACCCACGACCCCGCCGCAAAGCTAGTTCTAGCAGCAGCACGTTAATTCAAAGTGTGCTACTGCTAGATTGTTTAGCAGTAGCGCCTTTCCCTATAGCATGCTACTGCTAAAACTAGCTATCTCCCACCACCCACGCTCTCCTCCATCCGATCCACTCACACTCACACTCACTTGATCTCCCCCTGCCCCCCCCCGCCGGTCCTCCCCTGCCATCCACACTCGCCCCTGCCAACCGCCATCGCCTCTCCTCCCTCTGCGCCGCTGTCACCTCCTCCTCCTTGCTGGATTCGGTACTGCCCTCCTCCTCCTTGCCCCTCCTCGCTTGGCCCTTCCTTCTCCGTCCTACTCTCTCCTCCCTCCTCCAGTCTCCCCTCCTTCTCCCTACTCCCTCCTCCATCCACAATCCCTCCTCCCTGTTACATTTTGATTTAGTAGGCTAGTTCATATGCAACATTTTGATTTAGTTCATATGATTTAGTTGATTTAGTAGGCTAGTTGATTTAGAACATTTTGATTTTAGTTGATTTAGTAGGCAAGTTGATTAAGTAGGCTAGTTGATTTAGTTGATTTATAGAACAAGTTGATTTAGTTGATTTAGTAGGCAAGTTGATTTAGTAGGCAAGTTGATTTAGTTTATTTAGTAGGCAAGTTGATTTAGTTGATTTAGTAGGCTAGTTGATTTAGTTGATTTATAGAACATTTTGATTTAGTTGATTTAGTACGCTAGTTGATAGCTCTGAAGATTTGGCACCACCTAGCTAGATCTTAGGATTGTAATTGTCCATCAAATTTCTTCTCGCGGAAGAAAAATCAAATTGCTTCTCACGGAAGATTTGGCATTTGTGTGCTAGCTATTGGTTCTATTCTAGAATGTGTTAGTAAGCTATGAAAATATAACTGAAGAAGAACCAAAAATATCACATGCTACTGTTTTTCTTTCTTGTGAAGTGGATCGTTAATCCTTTGCTCATATTGCTTTAGGAAAATGGCGCCACCACCACCACCACCATGTCGACTATGCAAGTCAAGGTGCACCATCAGCCTTGCAACTGGCAAACTGTTCGGCATCTACTTCCAGCCGAGTTTTTGTCATGCGGCATTTTCTCATTTTTCTTTTTTTACACATATCGTCCCATGAAATGTGAGGTTAAAATTTAACAAGCTGACATGAGACACTGCGACCTTTGAGGCTCCTGGGGGGGCATACACTATGGAGGTCGAGAAAGGATGCAATATGTCATAGATTGGAGGAGATGGATGGGCCCGTTTCCTCGCCCGCATGCGTCTTACTGGTGGTGAGTTGATCAGTTTCTCCTTCAGAGTAGAAAGACCCAAGATGGATGTCATTTATATCAACCTGGTGGAAGATGATGAAGATGACGAATATGATGAAGATGACGAAGATGATGAAGATAATGAGGACCCACTCAATGAAGATGATGAGGACCCACTTCATGAAGCCATCGTAGCTCAAAGAATGAGGCTGAGCGAGGAGGAGGCATGCAACCTATGGGACATAATTCCGCGACGTCATGACTTTGTCGGGGTGCCATTCATGACCCGCCTGACAAGTACCATGGTCGATCGACATGATATGGTATGTTATACTTACAAATGCAAATTATCCAATGATATGCTTAGTGTAGAGTCCAATGATATGCTGTGTGGAATCTAGTCGATGATATGCTTTAATGTAGAGTCCGATCACATGCTTATTGGTGTAGAATCTAAGGAACTATTAATAGTGTAGATAATCCATATATACTTATTAGTACAATTTATGCTTAATACAAATGTGTAGTATTGTTTCTTTTGGTAGTGTAAAAATGTATACTTAATAGAAATATATTTGCAAGAGTATGTGCAAGGCTATTTATTAACTGATATGTTTTTCTTATTCAGAAATTGGCAAAGAGCCTATCTTCGAGTTGTGGTATCGAGCCTGATGAAGAAGGCTCAGCTGGACTACGCCTTACCGCAAGGGGCTCCATCACAACCTGTACTTACCGCATGGACACGGACGATCGCACACACTTAAACTCGGTTGGGTGGAAGAGATTCCTCGTTGGCAAGAATCTTCGTGTTGGACAGGCCATCCTAATTACTATCAGGAACACCCACCGCCCAGGCTTGAGGATGATGATCGTCGTCGACATCATCTAGAACTACATATGTGTGTGTGTGTGGCTATATCATCTAGAACTACATATGATGATCTCGTCGATATCACCTAGTACTGCTTGAGGATGCATGTTGACTATATATGAAATTGTTATCTAGTACTCCCTCCGTTCCAAATTACTCGTCGTGGTTTTAGTTCAAATTTGGAACGGAGGGAGTACTACCTAGTACCTATAATGCTTTATGAAATTGATATCTAGTAGTACCTAGTATCTCAAAATTGTAGTTAATTGAAACTGAAACGGGGTAAGAATCGGGGGAAAATGATGAAAGATATAGCAGTAGCGAGGGACGAGGAAACCGCTACAACTAATTATAGTAGCACGTTCCAGAAAAGCGTTGCTGATATAGTCAACAGTAGTAGCGCGGGTGCGGACCGCGCTACTACTAACAGTTAACTGTAGCGCCATAGTAGTAGCGCGTCTGCCCGCGCTACTGATAGCCTCAAAACCCGCGCTACTACTAGGGTTTTCCCTAGTAGTGATGGGATCCATGTATGAGAACAAAGTGTGGACTTTGGTGGACTTGCCCGATGATCGGCAAGCCATAGAAAATGAATGGATCTTTAAGAAGACCAACGTAGACGGTAATGTTACTATTTACAAAGCTTGACTTGTTGCGAAAGGTTTTCAACAAATTCAAGGAGTTGACTATGATGAGACTTTCTCACCCGTAGCGATGCTTAAGTCTGTCCGAATCATGTTAGTAATTGCTGCATTTTATGATTATAAAATTTGGCAAATGGATGTCAAAGCTGCATTCCTGAATGGATTTCTGGAAGAAGAGTTGTATATGATGCAACCGGAAGGTTTTGTTGATCCGAAGGGTGCTAACAAAGGGTGCAAGCTCCAGCGATCCATTTATGGACTGCTGCAAGCCTCTCGGAGTTTGAATAACGCTTTGATAGTGTGATCAAAGCATATGGTTTTATACAGACTTTTGGAGAAGCCTCTATTTACAAGAAAGTGAGTGGGAGCGTCGTAGCATTTCTAATCTTATATGTAGATGACATATTGTTGATTGGAAATGATATAGAATTTTTGGATAGCATAAAGGGATACCTGAATAAGAGTTTTTTCTATGAAAGACCTCGGAGAAGCTTCTTACATATTGGGCATCAAGATCTATAGAGATAGATCAAGACACTTAATTGGACTTTCACAAAGCACATACCTTGATAAAGTTTTGAGGAAGTTCAAAATGGATCAGTCAAAGAAAGGGTTCTTGCCTATGTTACAAGGTGTGAAGTTGAGTCAAACTCAATGCCCGACCACTGCAGAAGATAGAGAGAAAATGAAAGTCATTCCCTATGCTTCAACCATAGGTTCTGTCATGTATGAAATGTTGTGTACCAGACCCGATGTATGTCTTGCTATAAGCATAGCAGGGAGGTACCAAAGTAATCCCGGAGTGGAGCACTGGACAGCGGTCAAGAACATCCTGAAATACCTGAAAAGGACTAAGGATATGTTTCTCGTTTATGGAGGTGAAAAGGAGCTTGTCGTAAATGGTTACATCGATGCAAGCTTTGACACTGAACCGGATGACTCTAAGTCACAAACCAGATACATAATTTTATTGAATGGAGGAGCGTCAGTTGGTGAAATTCCAAGCAGAGCGTCGTGGCGGGATCTACATGTGAAGTGGAGTACATTGTTGCTTTGGAAGCAGCAAATGAAGGAGTTTGGATGAAGGAGTTCATATCTGATCTAGGTGTCATACCTAGTGCATCGGGTCCAATAAAAATCTTTTGTGATAATACTTGTGCAATTGCCTTGGCAAAGGAATCCAGATTTCACAAGAGAATCAAGCACATCAAGAGACGCTTCAATTCCATCTGTCATCAAGTGTCGGAAGGGGACATAGAGATTTGCAAGATACAGACAAATTTGAATGTTGTAGACCCGTCGACTAAGCCTCTTCCACGAGCAAAACATGATCAACACCAAAGCTCCATTGGTGTTAGAATCATTACTATGTAATCTAGATTATTGACTCTAGTGCAAGTGGGAGACTAATGGAAATATGCCCTAGAGGCAATAATAAAGTTATTATTTAATTCCTTAATTCATGATAAATGTTTATTATTCATACTAGAATTGTATTAAACGAAAACTTAGTATATGTGCGAATACATAGACAAAACCTATAGTCCCTAGTATGCCTCTACTTGACTAGCTCGTTAATCAAAGATGGTTATGTTTCCTAACCATAGACATGTGTTGTCATTTTATAAAAGGGATCACATCATTAGGAGAATGATGTGATGGACATGACCTATCCGTTAGCTTAGCATTATGATCGTGTTAGTTTCATTGCTACTTCTTTCTTCATGACTTATACAAGTTCCTCAGACTATGAGATTATGCAACTCCCAAATACCGGAGGAACACTTTGTGTGCTACCAAACATCACAACGTAAATGGGTAATTATAAAGGTGCTCTATAGGTGTCTCCGAAGGTATTTGTTGGGTTGGCATAGATCGAGATTAGGATTTTTCACTCCGTGTTTCGGAGAGGTATCTCTGGGCCCTCTCGGTAATACTCATCACTATAAGACTTGCAAGCAGTGTTACGGAACGAGTAAAGAGACTTGCCGGTAACGATATTGAACTAGGTATTGAGATACCGACGATCGAATCTCGGGCAAGTAACATACCGATGACAAAGGGCACAATGTATGTTGTTATGCGATTTGACCGATAAAGATCTTCATAGAATATGTAGTAACCAATATGAGCATCCAGGTTCCGCTATTGGTTATTGACTGGAGACGTGTCTCGGTCATGTCTAGATAGTTCTCGAACCCGTAGGGTCCGCACGCTTAACACTCGATATTACAAGTTTATGTGTTTTAATGTAAACGAAGGTAGTTCGGAGTCCCGGATATGATCACGGACATGACGAGGAGTCTCGAAATGGTCGAGACATAAAGATTGATATATTGGAAGACAATGTCTATACATTGGAATGGTTCCAGGTGAGTTCGAGCATTTACCGGAGTACCGGGGGGTTACCGGAACCCCCCGGGGAGTGTATGGGCCTTATTGGGCCTTAGTGGGAGAGAGGAGGAGGCGGCCAGGTGGATGGCGCACCCCCCCAAGCCCAATCTGAATTGGGTGGGGGGCCGCCCCCCCTTTCGTTCCCTCTCTCTCCCCTTCCTTCCTCTCCTACTCCAACTAGGGAAAGGGGAATCCTACTCCCACCGGGAGTAGGACTCCCCCCTTGGGCATGCCATGAAAGGGCCGGCCCTCCCCCTCCTCCACTCCTTTATATACGGGGAAGGGGGCACCCCATAGACACACAAGCTGATCTTTTAGCCGTGTGCGGTGCCCCCTTCCACAGTTACACACCTTGGTCATATCGTCGTAGTGCTTAGGCGAAGCCCTGCGCCGGTAACTTCATCATCACCATCACCACACCGTCATGCTGACGAAACTCTCCCTCGATCTCAGCTAGATCTAGAGTTCATGGGACGTCACCGAGCTGAACATGTGCAGATCACGGAGGTGGCATACCTTCGGTGCTAGGATCGGTCGGATCGTGAAGATGTACCACTACATCAACCGCGTTGTCATAACGCTTCCGCTTTCGGTCTATGAGGGTACATAGACAACACTCTCCCCTCTTGTTGCTATGCATCACCTAGAGATAGATCTTGCGTGATCGTAGGAATTTTTTTGAAATTACCGCGTTACCCGACAGTAACTTCCCTTTTCCTTGTTGTAATCTCTACTTAAACATGGTGCTCAACTTCATATATTATTTCCCAATGATCTATGGTTATCCTATGGTGTTTGAGTAGATCCAGTTTGTCCTTTGGTTAATCGTAATTTTGGTTGGTATGATTGTATATTTTATTTATGGTGCTGTCCTATGATGCCCTCTGTCTCGCGCAAACATGAGGGGCCCCCGCTGTAGGGTGTTGCAATATGTTCATGGTTTGCTTATTGTCAGTGTTGCGGGGGATGACAGCAGCCTAAACGCGGATAAGTGGGTCATGGTGTATGGGAGTAAAGAGGACTTGATACTTAATGCTATGGTTGGGTTTCATGACCTTAATGATCATTAGTAGTTGCGGATGCTTGCTAGAGTTCCAATCGTAAGTGCATATGATCCAAGTAGAGAAAGTATGTTAGCTCATGCCTCTCCCTCATATAAAATTACAAGAATGATTACCGGTACTTGTTATCGATTGCATAGGGACAAATGACTTTATTGTTGACAAAAGCTATCTACTTTTATTACCTTGCAATTTATTTGTAGTTTTATTCTCGCAAATTACTCGTAGTTTTATTCTTGCAAAATAGTTTCGTACTTGTTTTAGGTAAATCAAACGTCAAGTGTGCGTAGAGTTGTATCAGTGGTTGATAGAACTTGAGGGAATATTTGTTCTACCTTTAGCTCCTCGTTGGGTTCGACACTCTTATTTATTGAAGAAGGCTACAAACGATCCCCTATACTTGTGGGTTATCAGAGCTCAAGGCCAAAGCATCCACCTCTATCAAGGCACTACTTGTAGAGGACATTGAAGTTTGTAGGTTGGTCCTCTCATTGTTTCTACTCAGACTTCACTATGAGGTTACTCTAGCCATGAATGGGAAGGAAGCTGTCGATTTGTTCCTTGAGGGGAAAAAGTTTGGCATTTTTTTGTTCGATAAGGATATGCCCGTTATGATTGGTCCAGAGGTAATTAATTCTATATCATAAAGTATTTGGCATGTATTTATATAAATATAATCCCTTTATTTACAGAAATAGACAATATAATTTTTATATTGCTCGCTGGGCAATTGTGAAGATCCGTGCCATTGGCGAAACTGATGTGAAGATTGTTGGGGTTTCTGCCGATAATCATGCCATGGAGGCGTTCATGAGTGCCGGTGCGGATTTATTTGTTCCCAAACCAATGAGGATGGAGGCCCTCGGTCCTATCGTTCAGGATGTCTGAAAGGGCTAGTTATCGACTAGAGGGGGGGTGAATAGGCGATTTTTATGAAAGTCTTCAAAACAAGGGAGTTTCGAAGACAAACAATAGAAACAACACTATTCGAATGCAGCGAAGGTAGACTACACTAGACAAGCCATAGTCAAGTATTCACTGAGGTGAAAGCACGAAGACTATTAGCATCTAGGTAGTAAGGATCAGGATGGAAGATAGTATGAAGCCAATCAGATCAGGTAGTCACACAGTGAAGTCAAACAGATAATGCAAGCAGGCAATGACTTCACGAAGAAAAACTGTAAGTAGAGAGAAGTGAGAGATAGAACCAGTAGCTTCAGGAGGACAGGGATTTGTTCGACCAGTTCCAGTTGTTGTGACAACTGTACATTTGGTTAGGGAGGCTGAGATTCAACTCAGAAGACCGCATATTCACCTTATTCCCCTTGAGCTAAGGACACCTAGTCCCCGCCCAATAACTCTGGTAAGTCTTCAAGGTAGACTTCCAAACCTTCACAGACTTCGTTCACTAGCAATCCACAATGACTCTTGGATGCTCAGAACACGACGCCTAACCGGCTGGAGGATTCGCAGTCCTCAAGTGTAACAAGTCTTCAGATCAGGCGGACAGAAAGACTTCAGTGATGCCAAACACTCTTTGGGCTCTGGATGGTTTGGGCTTTGTCCTCGCAAGGATTCTCTCTCAAAAGCTTCGGAGGTGGGTTGCTCTCAAATGACAAAAGCCGTATCTAACTCTGAGCAGCCACCAATTTATGGTGTAGGGGGTGGGCTATTTATAGCCACTGGGCAACCCGGCCTGATTTGTCCGAAATGACCCTGGGTCACTAAGGAACTGACACGTGTCGCAACGGTCAGATTTCAAACACACACGGCAGCTTGACTTGGGCTACAAGTAAAGCTGACTCATCCGACTCTGGATAAGATTTTCTCTCATTGTCTTCGCTCGAAGACATAGGGTTTGGTTGAGCATCACTTCAGTCACTCTGACTTTGTTCACTTGGACCCCACTTAACAATGCGGTGGTTCCTATGACTGAACAACGAAGAAAAGAAACATCGAAACAGCTAAGTCTTCGCGCTCCATAGTCTTCACTCAATGTCTTCTCATGTCATAGTCTTCAACGTGAATAGCTTCACAGACCACCATTGTCTTCAATGTCTTCACACATTTTTAGGGGTCATCTCCGATAGGTAAACCGAATCAATGAGGGACTACTACCTGTGTTATCCTGCAATTCTCACAAACACATTAGTCCCTCAACTAGGTTTGTCGTCAATACTCCAAAACCAACTAGGGGTGGCACTAGATGCACTTACAATCTCCCCCTTTTTGGTGATTGATGACAAACTGGTTGAAGTTTTCAACAGGGATAAAAGTATGTGAAATTGTAAAGGATTAAGATATTGTCTTCATAAGTGGCAAAAGGCTCCCCCTGAAGATGTGCATATCAATGCTTTGCGTTGGAGTGCAAATGCACATGGCAGGTTGTACTTGTGGCGATCCTCTTCACCATATGAAGACAATACATCATGCATGAACAGACATACAAGAATAATGACATGCATAATGAAAAATGGACGTCTGCGAAATGACTTCATGCGGGATTTATCATCGCACATGCAGAATTTATCGTCGCATCACAGAATAGCAGGAAAAAAAGTAGCAGACGACCATCAAGTTCAAGTGTTACAACTCAAAGAACCAAATGTATCAAAAACGAGAGTTGTAAACACTAGGCAAAAGTATAGCAACCACCCATATGGACCCGCTTGAAGACTATCAACCTATGCTTCTCCCCCTTTTGTCAGTAAGGACCAAAAAGGTTTGAAGACATAGTCGCTACTCGTTCCCATGAGGAGTAGGTGAAGCAGCAGGGTCGTTGTTGAGGTTTGGTGGTGCAGAAGAACTTGGTGTAGTCTCGATACGCGCTGATGTTGGCGGTGGTGAAGTAGCATCATCGGCTTCATTAATAACTCTGGCATTTACTGTGGCTGCGGACAAAGAGGACTCTGAATCTTCAAGAGATGGGGTTCGACGTAAAACAACATTCCTGGGAGGAGTGGAGTCAAACTTGAATCTTTCGGTGAAGCCATCGTCTTGAAGATCAGCTTCAGCACTAAGCAGTGTCAAACTCTTCCAGGACCTCCGACAGGTTTCATGAGTGACAAAGGCATTCTTGGTGGCAAGATTGCGAATGCGATTGACATCCACCAAGAGGCTTTGGTTGACGCTTCATCCAGTAGTGATGCTTGTCATGTTTTTGATGCAAGGCCACGAGAAGCTCTCGGTCATTGAGCACACGGGATCGCTTGCGAGGCCTTGGAGCAATGGTGCTTTCTATGGCTTCGGTACGTGCACGACGAGTGTCGCCGGCCAATGGATAGACACAAGAAGCAGACTGAACACCTTCAACATCTTGAGAGAAACTCTGACGATCTGCATTATGAAGATATAGTCCTTCCTTGGCAGGCTCTGGGTAAATTGCTTCGACTGACATATCAACCTATGGCAGGAAGATAAGATGGTTGCGAGCAGAGGGCTGATAGTCAACAGTAGAGTGAAGCTTGATCAGACGCATAACCCAAGGAGCATAGAATTTCAGACCAAAGATGTCAGATTCAAATGCAGCAAATTGGCGAATGAAGAAATCCTGAGTATTGAAGCTTTTGCCATTGAGAATATAGAAGACCAATGTCTTCATTGCACCTTCAAGCTTTGCCAAGGAGGAATGTCCTTTGATGGGCCATAGAGTTTGCCTAATGATGTGATAGATGCTTCGGGGTAGATATTCTAGGTATTCAACAAGGAATTCCTTGGGATATTCAGCATCCTGAGGCAGTGGCTTCATCATACTTAGCATTTGGCTCATGTTGGGTTCTGGCTTCTGAAAGATGCTTTCCACAACATCGCGGTGAAGCTGACAACCAGGTTCATACAGTTCGCCCAGAGTGGAAAGGTCGGTAAGCTCAATGAGATCAAAGACTTTGGCTTCATGATGGACATTACCTGTCATCCACTCAAGGACCCATGTCGTTGTATCCCTGTTGTAGCCGCGAATGTGGAGGGTTGCATAGAATTGTAGTAGAAGCTCTTCATTCCAATGCTAGTTGTCAGTGACAAACTGGAGAAGTCCAGCATCGCGAAAGTAGTCAAGGGCTTCTTCTAGACAGGGCATGCCAGCAATGGCTTCGGAATCCAGATGCATATGGGGAAATATGCGCCCTTGGTTGTACAGAACACAAGAGTAATAGTTGCGTTGCTGATAACTCCAGAACCTATCAGATGATATTCTGGGCTTGGAGTATGGGTTCTTGGCACTGTCAAAGAAGGTATTGTGTGCAATGAAGCCATTGACATTGAATGAGCCTGGTGCTGATGCAGAACCTGGGAACCTTGGTAGCCTTGGTTTTGGCTTCTGAACCTGAGGCCTATGCTCCACATGATAGTCAAACTAAGGTCCGGGAGCACGTGGAGGAACCAGAATCGGCCATCTGACAGGAACAAGATCGCCTTGGAAGATCATGCTCAATGGTGTGGGGCCTTGGAGGCGGAACAGGAGCAGTGGCATCAACAGAGGCGACAGGCTGCACATTCATTGCAGGAGCATCAGTGGCTTCAAGCACAATGTTTATCGCAGGCGCCACATTGTCTTCAGCCATGACAACGTCATTGGCTTCAGTAGTGTTGTTGGTGGACGCCTCAGGATTCTCAACCTCCACTTGAGTAGCTGGAGGGTCGGGCATAGACACGTTCTCCTCGAGAACAACTTCTTGAGTGGTAGGGGGAGTAGAAACATGCTCTTCTTCTTGTCTTTCTTCGGCTGATGCAGCCGGATTGTCTTCAGCAACATTGGCTTCGGACAAGGGAACCGTCACATAAGGATTATCTTCAGGGAACACTTGACGTGCCACTGAGCTGGACTGGTTTGAGTCTTCTTCTGTGATGGTAGTCATGGAGACATAAGGCCTGCGACCTTTGCGAAGCCATTGAAACACGGGCGACACCTTTGGCGAGGGTGTGGTCTCCATGTAATTATCATCATTCACCAACGGACTGGTGACTTGCGCTGGGGGACGGGGTGTACTTGGTGAATCTTGACTTGGAGTTGCTGGTTGGGGGCGATCAGCCCACGAGGCATCTTGAGAGATTGACGTCAAAGGATGACCAATACTGATGAGCTCGTTGTTCGTGAGAACAGGCGATGATACCGTGGGACGCTGGATCTGAGGAAGGAATTCATCATCTTCTACATTGTCTTGGGGACCAATGTCTTTAGTCGCGATGGGGTCAACGACTGGAACTTCTTGAGCTTCAGGAGCCTCTGTGGAAGCAGGCTCATGAACAATCAATTGACGCTCTTGATTTGCAGATGGAGGGGGAGCAAAAGCAATGGGTTCGACAATAAGGGGCTCTTTGGGAGCAGCCCGATCTCTCTTCTTGGTCTTCCTCTTCTTGAGGGGTGGTGCATCATCTGTGGTGTTCTTGGTTTTACGCTTTCTGGCTTCGGCTTCAGCTGCCCTGGTTTTCTTCTGTTCCGAAGCCACTATGGGGACCTTAGGCTTCGAGCCTGTCATGCTGACTGGGAAGACAATGTGAGGTTCTTCCCACCTTGGAGCTTCAGTTGGGGCCACAGTAGACTTCTTCTTTTTGGCAGCCATCTTGGGGTCAATGCCTGGATGCCCAAGTGCCTTGCGCTTTTCAGCTTCATTGTACTCTTGAACACACTTGGCAGCAAGATTCTTCATGCGTTCTCTTGAGCCTTTGGCTTCTTCACGCTTCTTGCGAAATGCATCCTTGAGGTCATTCAGCATTAGTTTAAACTTTTGAACATCAGCCACACTAATCTTGGCCACATGCTTCTTGAACTGCTCTTTCTCAAAGTCAATCTTGTGCTTCAATTCAACAATTCGCTGAGCCAGAGCCAGCTCAGGAGCAATTGCGCCTTGGAAAGCGACGCTGATGCCAATGGGGAGCTGAAGATCATCAAAACTGAGATCTTGATTGTCAAACCATTCATCAATGAAATTGTCCAAAATGTTCACATCGAAGAGGGGCAGATCATTGAAGATCTCCGCCTCTTGCTTGCTCTTTATCAACTGCTCAAGAGCATCATTGCCAAATTCTTCATCTGAAGACGGATCAATGGCTTCAGTTTTGTTCCTCAAAACGGCAGCTGGTGTCAGTGCTTGACTGGATCTCTGAACAGTTCTCTTCTGAGGCATCTCGCGCTTTTTGGAGATGCGAGAGATATCTTCAGAGGTGTTACTTGGAGTAGGAGGGGCAGTTGCCAATGGCTTCACTCGTGAAGCTTTTGCAGCAGCAGTTGGTTTTGTAGCCTTCACTTTCTTTTGCTTCAGTGGCTGAGGAGGAGGAGCTGGTGCATCAGAATCAGCAACATCATCAGAATGGTCCACATTTGCACCTTGGACAGCAATGTGTGTAATGAGGCCAGCAATGTTGTAGAAGGGGCCGATCCTGTTCTCATTGGCTTCACGGGTGCCATCATCCCGAGGTGAAGAAGGAACAGGGTTGAAGTCAAGTCCTAGAGCCTTCTTGTTCTTCGCAGCTGAGTCTTTGGTGAACTGGTAGTTGCACATGAACAGATGGTCTTCACGGCACCACAGCAGAGAAGAAGGGTCAGCGTTCTCTGGCTGCGGTCCCCGAATCATGCACAGATAGAATTCTCGTTGAATGGCTTCAGGAAGGGACTAGGGTTGAAGATTTTTGTACACAATATCTCCCAGGGTCCTTTGATGGCATTCTTCTCTGCATACTCTTCTATGACGAAGCGGTACTTGAACCATTCCTCTGCCCAATATCTTCGAATCTACTGGATTTGATTCCTGTGACCTGTATAGGTTTCCTCAGGGTCTGTTTTGTACAGCTCGTGCAAATCTGGAGGCAAATCCTTGGAAGTGTTCCCACGGCGCTGTCTGCCTCCCTTTCTTGCTGACTCCTCAGTGGCCATGAAGCTTAATCTGAAAGGCTTCAGTACTTGCAAGGGCTTCAGATGGCTGGTCAGACAAGAACTGGCTTCAGGTGAATTGATGTGACTCTATAAGAATTTTGCAAACGAATGCAGACTATGAGAACCAAGGGATTCTCCCACGGACATGTACCTGTGACAACATTAGAGGTGTGAGGGAAGGGGAAGAGGTCATATGCATTCTCAAAAGACTTTGAAGATAAATCAGTTTGAAGACATTGACCTCATAACGCGAAGACATTCACTTATTTGACGAGAGTTGGTTCCAGAGTTGTACAAATCCAAGAATAAGTACAAGCGAGGAATCTAACTTGTAACGAAACATAAGTGAATAGACTAGGCAGAGTATGAGATGCAGAAAGAGATAGATTCAACTTGGAGATCTAGAAACCACTTTTGGTAAAGAAGGATGAATCTATCAGATCGAAAAGACGGTAAAAAGTGAAATTTAATTACCACATGAAGAACTGCTAGATGTAGCGAAGGTGGAGGCCGAGCAGTTCGATCTTCCGTGCCCTAACTTGGTGATGGAGGACACCTACGGTGACAGCGGAGAGGACGAGGTCCGCGGCCAGCGTGAGGACGGCGTCGGAGAAGTTGTGGCAGCTAAGCGCTTCGTTGCCGGCGTCGTCGAGAGCTAGCGGAGGCGCTAGGGTTTGCGAGAGCTGGCGAGGAGGAAGAAGAATTTTTGACCGAGACGTGACGTGTATTTATAAGGAAAGAGACGACACAGCGCAATTACGCAGGTGCCCCTGGCGGTTCACATCTGATGAACACGTGGCAAGCATGCAATAGCTTGGAAGTTGTTCCATGTTCCCACGCACGCCTGGATTGTCGGGGTGGTCGTTCGGAATTCTCCGGTTTTCAGGCAAAAAGGATATGGCATTAAAAGCAGATATAAATGTTTGTCTGATTGACTTCAACTGACAAGGTTCAGTGAAGACAATTGACTGTTTTCAATAGAATGCATATGATTTGGATAGATAGAGTTGAGGTAGAAGCATAGATAGTTTAGGGTCCGATCACATTCACTTAGATCAAAAGATTCAACAAGAAGTCATAGCTATAAGTGAATGTTGTAGAGGACAGAACACAAGTAGTATATAACTAGTTTAAGGCCAAATCAACCAGATGAAGATAAACTTGAATACAAGTCAGGGATGTAGACAAATCGATTATGAAGACTTTGCAAACATAACGCGAAGAGAAAACACTTCAAACAAAAGTTTGGTGGTGGCGTTACCCGCCGTATAGGAAGTATTAGACCCAGACACGATGCACAATTATCGTGGCGCTCCAAAGTCAAATTCCGCATTAATGTATTCACACTTAGAGTGTATGTCTTTAGTGATTGAATATATACGTTACTTTGTGTGTTGCACATCTAAGTCATCAAAATGCATGTGTTAGGATGTGTGTCCAATTTACAGGACATTTGAGGATTCCAATATATTTAGCTCACACCACAACTTGCAAAACCTTTTTTCATCCAAGGGCTTTGTGAAGATATCAGCCAATTGCTCTTCAGTGTTGACGTGAATGATATCAATATCTTCCTTCATAACATGATCTCTGAGAAAGTGATGACGAATCTCAATGTGCTTTGTCTTCGAGTGCTGAACTGGGTTGTTGGCAATCTTGATGGCACTCTCATTGTTGCAGTAGAGAGGCACATTATTCAGGTGTATACCATAGTCCTTGAGATTTTTCTTCATCCAGAGAAGCTGTGCACAGCAAGATCCGGCTGCAATGTATTCGGATTCAGCAGTGGAGAGAGATACACGGTTCTGCTTCTTTGAAAACCAACATACAAGTGATCATCCCAGAAAGTGACATGTGCCTGATGTGGACTTGCGATCAACCTTGTCACCAGCATAATCAGCATTTGAGAATCTAACTAGATCAAACTCTGAGCCCTTTGGATACCACAATCCTAGTGTTGGGGTGTAAGCCAAATATCAAAGAATTCGCTTCACAGCTAAGGGATGTGATTCCTTTGGTGCCGCTTGGAATCAGGCACACATGCAAACACTGGGCATTATATCTGGCCTAGATACACATAAATAAAGCAAAGAACCAATCATGGAGCGGTATACCTTTTGATCGAACTCTTTACCATTGTCGTCGGGACCCAAATGACTTTTGGTTGGCATTGGCGTCGTGTATCCTTTGCAGTCTTGCATTCCAAACTTCTTCAGTCAATCTTTGAGATATTTTTCTTGAGATATGAAGATACCATTGCGTTGTTGACAAATTTGGAACCCAGAAAGAACTTCAGTTCACCCATCATGGACATCTGATATTGCTCTTGCATCATGTGAGCAAACTCATCACTGTATTTCTTGTTGGTGCAGCCGAAGATAATGTCATCACATGGATTTGGCATACAAACAATTCACCATCATGTCTTCGTGAAGAGAGTAGGATCTAGTGAACCAGGTTTGAAGCCTTTGCTCTTCAGGAAGTATTTGAGCATGTCATGCCAAGCACGAGGGGCTTGTTTGAGGCCATACAGTGCCTTGTTGAGCTTGTATACCATATCAGGATGTTTTGGATCTTCAAAGCCAGGAGGTTGTGCGACATATACTTCTTCTTCTATCTTTCCATTGAGAAAGGCGCTCTTCACATCCATTTGATACAGAAGGATGTTGTGATGATTTGCTTAGGCTAGCAGTATGCGAATGGATTCAAGTCTTGCCACCGGAGCAAATGTTTCATCGAAGTCAATTCCTTCCACTTGAGTGTAACCTTGTGCAACGAGACGAGCCTTGTTTCTGACCACTTGACCATGCTCATCTTGCTTGTTGCGATATATCCATTTGGTGCCAATGATATTGTGCTTCCGAGGATCAAGACGCTTGACCAGTTCCCACACATTATTTAAATCAAACTATTGAAGCTCTTCTTGCATTGCTTGAATCCATTCAGGTTCCATGAAGGCTTCAGCGACTTTCTTGGGTTCCGAGATTGAGACGAATGCAAAATGTCCACAGAAATTGGTGAGTTGTGTTGCTCTTTGTGTGGCTCTTGAACGAGTGAGTGGACCAGGTGCATTGAGGCTATCGATCATCTTCTCAATCTGTACTTCATTTGCAACACGAGGATGAGCAGGACAAATATTTTGCTCATTTTGATCAATGTTATCATTTGGGGAATTATCTTCAGGTTGAGCATTGTCTTCAGGTTGAGTGGATGCAGAAACGATCAGTTCTTCTTCAGTATGATTCTCATAGGGTATGATTTCTCCTATTCCCATTTTCTTGATTGACTCGCTAGGGGATAATTCATCTAGCACATTTGGCAGGTGCTCTCTTTGCGAGCCGTTAGTCTCATCGAACCGCACATCCACAGTTTCAACCACATTATAGTGAAAGAGGTTGAATACTTTATAGGAGTGCAAATCCTTTCCTTAACCAAGCATAAAACCTTTATGTGCTTTCGGTGCAAATTTGGAAGTGTGATGTGGATCCTTGATCCAGCACTTAGCACCAAATACTCTAAAGTAGCTTACATTTGGCTTCTTACCAGTTAGGAGCTCATAGGAGGTTTTCTTCAGAAGCTTGTGAAGATAAACACGGTTGATGACGTGGCATGTAGTGTCAATGGCTTCAGGCCAGAACTTTCATGGAGTCTTGTACTCATCAAGCATCGTTCGTGCCATCTCAATAAGAGTTCTGTTCTTGCGCTCGGTGATGCCATTCTGCTGAGGTGTATAAGGAGTAGAGAACTCATGAGTGATACCAAGTGTATCCGGATAGAGGTTGAGGCCAGTGTTCTTGAACTCAGTGCCGTTGTCGCTTCTGATGTGCTTGATCTTGACGCCATAGTTCATCATGGCACGATTGGCAAAGCGTCTGAAGACATCCTACACTTCAGTCTTGTAGACGATTATATGCACCCAAGTATATCTAGAGTAATCATCAACAATGACGAAGCCATAGAGGCAAGCAGTAGCAGTGAGAGTAGAGTAGTGAGTAGGGCCGAATAAGTCCATGTGGATCAGCTCGAAGGGTTGAGATGTAGTCATGATTGTCTTCGAGGGATGCTTGTCCCTAGTCATTTTTCCAGCTTCGCAGGCACCACGCAGATGGTCCTTCTTGATCTTGACGCCTTCAATGCCCACGACATGCTTCTTCTTTGCGAGAGTGTGCAAGTTCCTCATGCCATCATGCCCTAGCCTTCGATGCCAAAGCCATCATTCTGAAGTTTTTGCTAGAAGACATACGGCCATCTGTGGTCCTGCTGAGAAATCTACCATATACATATCATCTTTTCGATATCCTTCAAAGACTAGAGACTTGTCAGATTCCATCAGTACACGGCAGCGATATTTTCCAAATAGCACAATCATGTTTAAGTCACAAAGCATTAAGACAGACATTAAGTTGAAACCAAGGTATTCAACAAGCATCACTTTAGCCATGTGTTGATCCCTTGATATTGCAACTCTACCTAGACCCAATACCTTACTTTTACCAGTGGCAGCAAATGTGATGCGGCTCTTGTCTGATGGACGTAGCGTTGAATCCATCAGAAGACTTCGATCGCCAGTCATGTGATTAGTGCATCCACTGTCCATAACCCATTCTGAAGCACAAGGTGTCATAGCGTCTAGTGTAGTTTGGGGGATAGGCTTCACCAAGCGAGTTGTGAAGCATAAACATTTGACGAACAAATGGAACATGGAAATTCAGGTCTTGGTTAGGATAGACAGGATGAGTGTCAAGGAAATCTGGAGTGAAATACATGGTAAGAACATTTGGGCATTTTATCTTGCGCCCTACAAGGTTTTTAAGGTCTCCAGCATTAGCTTTGAATGCTTTTGATTTCCGGCTGGAGACCTTTCCCTGCAAAAGAGAGTTAAGTTTTCTTAACCACCCACATCTTCAGGGGTGGCTTAGAAGCAATGAGTCTAAGTGCAGCATCTGAGAACTTCGGCTTTGGAGCCCTTGTAAATAGCCTTGCAGGGGGTGAATAATACTCATATGAATAAGCAGAAACGTTCTTAGTTCTATGAACATAGCGGTTTGATGAAACACACTCATATTCATGGGTCTGAGTATGATTTCCCTGCAAAACATTGATGTTAGGGTGACTCGGATGAGTCCACGGTCTGTATGAAGCTTTAGGACCATATGAAGCCTTTGGTATGGGGTTGGTCTTCTTCACAGGTGGTGTCATGATGACATTCACTGGAAGATTCTCAAGAACACTTTTAGGTACCCATATCTTCTTCATAGGTGGTCCATTCCTGCAGTTAGTACCAATATACCTGGCAAACACTTCACCATTCTGATTCTTAAACAGTTTATAGTTTGCATCAAAGGATTCATCAATGATAATGGGGTTAGCACAAGTGAAACCAGATAAGGTGGATGGATCTACTGAAGGTTCCTTTGCGGCAACCCATGTGGTTTTGGGGTACTGCTCAGGCTTCCAGTACAACCCATCAACATTCATTTTCATCTCGAACCCAACGCCTTGTTTTCTAGGGTTTCGGTTCAGAATCTGCTTTTTGAGGACATCACATAATGTCTGGTGTCCTTTGAGACTTTTCTACATCCCTTTCTCAAGCAGTGTCTTCAACCTGGCATTCTCATCAGTAATAGTAGTGGTATCCTCAGTAGAGGGGTTAGTTACCACTTCGGCATTTGAAGATATTGCAACAGCAGTAGCAGTAGAGCATTCAGCAACAGAGGTAGCGTTATCACGCTCAATGCATTTTAAACATGGTGGTTCAAATCCTTCCTGAGCGGGAATGGTCTATTAGGTGTGAAGTGACTCATTATCCTTTTGAAGATCTTCATGATCCGATCTCAATTTCTCAAGTTCCTGCTTCCTTTGAAGATAATCATAGGAAAGCTTTTCATGAGAAGTTGAGAGCGGTTCATGTCGACCTTCAAGTTCCTGATACTTAACATGAAGATTTTTTATGTCTTCAATTAAGGACTAAGTCTTAGTCATTTCCGCGTCCAATAGGTCATCGCTTTTGTCTAACAGGTTTTGAATATGTTCCATAGATTTCTGTTGTTCAGTTGCAATTTTAGCAAGTCTTTTATAGCTAGGTTTGGATTCACCGTCAGAGTCATCTTCACTTGATGTTTGAAAGTAAGCATCGCGAGAGTTTACCTTGGCACCACGTGCCATGAAGCAGTAGGTGGGAGTCGAGTCGTTCTCGTCATCAGCGTTGGTGACGGAGCCATTGTCTTCAGTGTTGAAGATGGACTTGGCGACGTAAGCTGTAGCTAGAGCCAGACTTGCGACACCAGAGTCGGACTCCTCCTCAGACTCCGCCAACTCCTTCGAAGCAGACTCCTCCTCTGAATCCATTTCCTTGCCAACAAAAGCACGTGCCTTGCCTGATGAGCTCTTCTTGTGCGATGAAGACTTGGAGGAAGATTAGGAAGAAGACTTTGAGGATTTCTTCTTCTTCTTGTCATCAAAATCATATTCTTTGCTCTTCTTCTTCTTCTTCTTCTCATTGTCCTACTGTGGACATTCAAAGATGTAGTGGCCAGGTTTCTTGCACTTGTGACAGGTTCTTTTCTTGCTGTCATGGGTGGGAGCTTCATCATCTCTTGAGCTGGATCGTGAAGACTTTCTGAAGTTTTCTTCCTAGTGAATTCCTGGAACTTCTTCACAAGCATAGCAAGCTCCTTTCCAATATCTTCAGGATCACCGGAACTACAGTCAGATTCTTCTCCAGATGAGGAAGTAGCAGCCTTTGCCTTCAAAGCGCGAGTTCGGCCATAGTTGGGACCATAGATATCTTGTTTCTCAGATAGCTGGTACTCATGTGTGTTAAGCCTCTCAAGTATGTCAGACGGATCGAGTGTCTTGAAATCAGGGCGTTCTTGTATCATCAGGGCTAAGGTGTCAAATGAGCTGTCAAGAGATCCCAGCAGTGTCTTCACTATTTCATGCTTCGTAATGTCAGTTGCACCGAGTGCACGGAGCTCATTTGTGATATCAGTGAGGCGATCTAACGTGAGCTGAACGTTCTTGTTGTCGTGTCTTTTGAAGTGGTTGAAGAGGTTGCGGAGAGTACTGATTCTTTGATCACGCTGAGTTGAGACGCCTTCATTGACCTTGGAGAGCCAGTCCCAGACTAGCTTCGACATTTCCAGAGCGCTCACACGGCCATACTGCCCTTTGGTCAGATGACCACAGATGATGTTCTTGGCTGTAGAGTCCAGTTGAATGAACTTCTTGACATCAGCAGGGGTGACACCTTCACCAGTCTTGGGAACGCCATTCTTGACGACATACCAGAGATCGACATCAATGGCTTCAAGATGCATGTGCATCCTATTCTTCCAGTAGGGATACTCAGTGCCATCAAAGATGGGGCACGCAGCGGAGACTTTGATTATCCCTGCAGTCGACATAGCTAAAACTCCAGGTGGTTAAACCGAATCACACAGAACAACGGAGTACCTTGCTCTGATACCAATTGAAAGGGCTAGTTATCGACTAGAGGGGGGTGAATAGGCGATTTTTATGAAAGTCTACAAAACATGGGAGTTTCGAAGACAAACAATAGAAACAACACTATTCGAATGCAGCGGAAGGTAGATTACACTAGACAAGCCATAGTCAAGTATTCAATGAGGTGAAAGCACGAAGACTATTAGCATCTAGGTAGTAAGGATTAGGATGGAAGATAGTATGAAGCCAATCAGATCATGTAGTCACACAGTGAATTCAAACAGATAATGCAAGCAGGCAATGACTTCACGAAGACAAACTATAAGTAGAGAGAAGTGAGAGATAGAATCAGTAGCTTCAGGAGGACAGGGATTTGTACGACCAGTTCCAGTTGCTGTGACAACTGTACGTCTCGTTAGGGAGGCTGAGATTCAACTCAGAAGACCGTGTCTTCACCTTATTCCCCTTGAGCGAAGGACACCTAGTCCCCACCCAATCACTCTGGTAAGTCTTCAAGGTAGACTTCCAAACCTTCACAGACTTTGTTCACCAGTAATCCACAAAGACTCTTGGATGCTCAAAACGCGATGCCTAACCGGCTTGAGGATTCACAGTCCTCAAGTGTAACAAGTCTTCAGATCACGCGGACAGAAAGACTTCAGTGATGCCAAACACTCTTTGGGCTCTAGGTGGTTTGGGCTTTGTCCTCGCAAGGATTCTCTCTCAAAAGCTTTGGAGCTGGGTTGCTCTCAAACAACAAAAGTTGTATCTAACTCTGAGCAGCCACCAATTTATGGTGTAGGGGTGGGCTATTTATAGCCACTGGGCAACCCAACCTGATTTGTCCGAAATGACCCTGGTTCACTAAGGAACTGACACGTGTCGCAACGGTCAGATTTCAAACACACGCGATAGCTTGACTTGGGCTACAAGTAAAGCTGACTCATCCGACTCTGGATAAGATTTGCTCTCATTGTCTTCGCTCAAAGACATAGGGTTTGGTTGAGCATCACTTCAGTCACTCTGACTTTGTTCACTTGGACCCCACTTAATAGTGCAGTGGTTCCTTTGACTCAACAATGAAGAAAAGAAACATCAAAACAGCTAAGTCTTCGCGCTCCATAGTCTTCACTCAGTGTCTTCTCGTGTCATAGTCTTCAACGTGAATAGCTTCACAGACCACCATTGTCTTCAATGTCTTCACACATTTTTAGGGGTCATCTCCGGTAGGTAAACCGAATCAATGAGGGACTACTACCTGTGTTATCCTGCAATTCTCACAAACACATTAGTCCCTCAACCTGGTTTGTCATCAATACTCCAAAACCAACTAGGGATGGCACTAGATGCACTTACAATGTCATCAACAAGAAGAAGAATGGCATGGTCTAGCACAATTCATCTTGCTTAAGTGATGGAGGAAATAATAATGTATAACTTTTTGATCTATGTTTGCTTCAATCTCCATTATTGTGTTGCTTATTCAATTGTATCATTTGATTTGAGAAGTTCATGTTAATGGAAAGACATCATTGTCCATAATAATAAGGTACTTATGATATATTGGATCGATATAATCTACAAGTCTTTCTGTTTTTGGCCAAGGCTTCTCACTAACTCAAGATTCATGTTGTGAGTCGTGTACCGTTTTGAGAGGAAAATTATTCGGCTATCAATATTTTGTAACTATTATATGGTCCGGGTTACCAGTGAATGGCTAGTTTGGTGTATCCAATTAATGTCCACTATTATTAATCCATCACTGATCCTTTATATAAAAATATTGGTATACAACCGTGGGTCGAACAGTGGGTCTAATCCTCTGATAGAAGGACCTACATGTGCAAGACCAAATTGTAAGAAACCTAAATATTAGAATGATTCATGCAACTGCACAATAATGCGCTATTAGCGAAAGGACCATGCATGAGCAAACCTCGATGGTAAACCGCAGTGTCTCCCACTGTTTCCCTGCAACACATATAAGGAAAATCTTGATCGGGTTAACTGAGAGTTGCCATACTATCAGTAGAATATGTATTGAGTATAGCCAAATTCGATTTATTTCTCACATGCGTAACAATACAAAATTGTACCCACAACAAATGAAAATCAAATTGCAGAATTGAACCAAACAGTTAACTGGACAATAGACCAAATGAACCAAAACAGTTAACTAAGCACGACATTGCAGAATAGAACATATACTAGAAGATAAGACAGTTAACGAAACCAAGAATGCTTGAGAACAGTACTACGAAATGTAGCAATTGTTAGACCAAATGGTGAACTAAACATCACATTTCAGAATATCAGATTTAATATTTACATTACAGGGGACAAATCACTAGAAGGCACTGGCGGTGGCCTCGAGAAAACAACATGAACTGTATTTTAAAGTAGACAACTGCGTGGCGGTGTTGATGGTGGCCTCGAAAATGATGTGCTCCTCCAAGATCTGGGAGTAGGCATGCATGGCAGTCATAGCAACCTCGTCCATGCGTGCAGCCACAATTTGCTTCTCCGCTGCCAGATGCTACTGAGCTCCATGTTATACTGCATGCAAAATGGTTGTGGGCGGCGCTTAATTGGAGGATGGGGTCAATGATTTCGGTGAGAGGTGTCGCATCATCGTTCGGGGCATGCGGGACAGGGAATGAGGAGGATGATGTGGGTGGGGTGTAGATTACCTGACCATATTGACGAGTGTCGGTTCAATATTCGGCGTATCTCATAGTAGGGGTCCTAAGGTAGGCATCTTGGAGCAATGGTAACATGGACACAGGGTTTTACCCAGCTTCGGGCTCTCTTGAAGAGATGATACCCTACATGCTACTTTTGATTGTTTTCATATGGGTGTAGTACAGAGTACATGTATCTACCACGAGATTGTAGTAATGAATATGATATATCTATTGACTAGCCTGGCCTCGGTTTATATAAGACACCGGAGGCCTAGGGTTTAGGAGAGTCCCTGTCTTCGGCGCCAAGTCTTATGGAGTCTTCCTTGTATGCGGGAGGGGCTGTCTGAACTGGCCCATGAGTAAACGGCCCTGGGGGTCCTCGGCCCAATCCAAGAGATTGGGAGACGACGTGGTGAGTACCCCCTAGTCCAGGACACCGTCAGTAGCCCCCTGAACAAGTCTTCAAGTTGGGGACGCTCCTCGGTTCTTCCGAACTGCTCTTCGTCTTCGATCGTCGGTCTTGAAAACTGGTTCAACAAATCTTCCCAGCATCTATCTTGAGGATTCTCGAGCTAAATCTGAAGAGTTTACACATCGGGTATCCGAGGAGCCCTTTAAGTATTCGGCCTTTATCAATGCCTTGTTATTTTTACGCCCACCTCGGGTTTGAAGTTCTCCCCGTGCGGCGGTGTCCTCTTGCATCCGAGCTCCAACTCTGGACTGCATTCGAGGTATCTTTTGCAGTCGAGCACCAACGCCGGACCGCTTCCGAGCTCCAACGCCGGAATGTATTCGAAGAGTCTTGTTAGAACTGAGCTCCAATGCTGGACTGCATCCGAGCTCCAATGCCGGACTATGTCCAAGCTCCAACGTCGGACTGTATCCAAGGTGTCAGAGCTCACCTTGGTTCAAAAAAGTTGAAGGAGTTTGAAGGGGGTTAGCCGAGCTTAGTGCCGGAAATGCCCTATATAGAGCCAGCCGCTTGCATCCGAGCTTTATGCCGGACTGCTTCCAAGATGATGCATCACCTCAGGCCTGGGCTGATTTTTTGCGGATTTTATTTCCGATTAATGCAATTTACTTACTGACGAGATATGTAGCCAATAGCCCTCAAGGTGTGTATCGGTCTAAAACCCGAGATGCACCTGAAGGATGACACAAGACCGCTTATCCCAGTAGCCCCTGACACTCAGGTTGATTCGCAAAATCGGCCTGAGGATCAACTCCTAGCTCGACGAATACTTTGGGACAGAAAAAGCGGTGTACAAAGTCCTTGAGACTCAGGTTGGGTGCGACCGACCAACCTGAGGATCATAATCTCCTCAAAAACTATATTGCACTTTAAATTTTCTGCATTGGATTGTCAATGCAGTAGCCCCCGAGCCATTGGTCGGGTGACAACACCAAATCAGGGGATCGATGTACCCCTTTAATTTTTGTAAATGATAAGCACGAAGCCCAGTAGCCCCGAGCCTTAATGTGGGCACGGGTGGCTGAATTAAGGATCTATATCCAGAGTAAAATCACAAAGTATGTGTAATGATTCTATGTATCCAAGTACTCTACATCATTAATGCTTGGATCCGCATTGTACAAAACTTTGTTGACCGACCATCGGCTTCCACCTCCTCGGCCAGTAGCCGAGGAGTGTTTGTTCTACTTTATAAATCCTTTATGAGGGCAAAGATTTACGACAAACAAAGCAGTCTGGCCATACGGTTTTATAAACAAAGGTATGTGGAGAGATATGGTATATTACTTTTTAACGTAAGAAACATCTTCCGAAGAAAATAGTCCCGCTATCGGTTCCTTTCTTTGGGTTGGCATGCTAACCATGATCATGAAACATTAGCTCCAATCAATATGGGAGCAAAATATTGAGGATTTAGTTCGGGGAAATTTCCCGAACTCAATGGTATTAATGAACCAAAATTTTCACTTCCTTCATTGCCGACCAATGTGATCCTTTAAGATTGCCAGCTTTCGGCTTCACCCAGTCTGAGGTACTAACTCGGATGACCCGGTAGTAACAATCACAGAGGTGCTCCCTTTACCGCCTAGCCGAACAATCGGGAACATGGGGGTAAGTGCAGGAGCCAGGCAACCCAGCTTGGCCAAAATCTTAAGTCAAATTGATGCATATTTATGGATTTATAACGATGATTGTGGAAGGCGGCTCTTGTATATTAAGTACAAACGCCGATGATATGTTTATTTTGACACCGTTGTGACTGTTTATCATTTGAAAGTGGCCCATCGTCGGCTTCTACCCCTTTGTAGATACCACGTAGGGTGTTTCCGCCATAACAAGACAACCCTTAGCCGACATCTCGGTGCCCGAAGGCAGTTGTGTTAGCGGAAACGAGGCAATTAGATATGTGGGCTTTATAACTTTCACTTAGTCATAGGAGCTGTAAACTGGGGAAGCTAGCTATGAGCCCCCGGTTAGTGTTCGGCAACAGCCGAGGTCAAGCCGTAAACACTTTGGCCGATGTTATGAACGGTCTGTCATTTAACATAGTCATCGGATCGCTGACCAGTTTACGCTGTCGGATTTCGGGTTCCGGCAGACCCTATAGATTCGAACACTGGGGTGCGCGCGGAGATTCGGCCCTCTACCTACCTGCACCTCACCGCCTCGCTAGGAACTAAGCAATCAAAGGGACAACACAAGAGACACAGGGTTTATACTGGTTCAGGCCACCATTATGGTGTAATACCCTACTCCAGTGTGTGTGTGGTGGATTGCCTCTTGGGCTGATGATGAACAGTACAAAGGAGAATAGCCTCGCGAGGGTCTGTTCTTGGCTGGTACGATGAACTGCTAGGGGAGTTCAGTCGCTCTCTCTACTGGTTTCTATGTGAGGATCCGATTGATTTCTAGATGCCTCCACCTTGTGGGTGGCTAGTCCTATTTATAGGCAAAGGCCCAGGGCCTCTCCCCAAATATTGAGCGGGAAGGGCGCCAACAATTGGCCATTTTGAAGGGGAACATCTAGTACACTTATCCTGACTAAAGTTGGTCCTCGCCTGCCAAAGGCTCTGGTGGTGACGCCGGCTTGGGCTCCATGATGACTTCCATCCTGCCGTTCTGCTGGTCTTGGTCTTGTTGCACCGAAATGGACACCTTTGCTTGATGCCCTCGCCTACGCTTGCCCCCTTTGCACCAAAGAGGAAAGAAGGACTCTGCGCGGGTTGGCGCCCGCCTGGCGCCCTTGGTCGTCATGGCTTGCGTCATGGGCACCTCGCGAGGTACCCTGCCTTGATCTCTCCGCCTCCTCGTGAGCCAGCCTGACGAGGCCGCGCCTGTGGAAGCCTCCTGTCGTCCGCCCCGCGAGGCTTGGCCCCTCGCGAGGGTCTTGAGCTCGTGCTGATGAAGATGGGCTATGCTGGGCCGCCCCTTGAACCACGCCGCAGGCCGCAGGCAGGCAAGTCTGGGGACCCCTGTTCCCAGAACGCCGACAGTACCTCCGGGCCCAAGGCGCGCCCGGACTTGGCTGAGCAGAGAGGCGAAGGGGCAAGTGCGAAGCGCCGCGGGCCCTAATAGCCTACGGCCTCGGGTGCCGCGTGGCGGGTGATTAGACGTGGGTGGCCCTGCTTCCCCACGCTTCCTTATTTTGTGCTCAGCTAGGTGGACCCGTGGTTGCACACAGTCTTTCCTCTTCTCGCCGCTCGGCCATCCCCTGTCCTTTCTCCTCTCGTGCTCCAGTCTCTGCTTCCAATCCAATCTCGAATCCTCCCTCTTCCCGTCGCCATGGCTCCGACGAAGAAGGGAAAAGAGAAGAAACCGATGCCTCTGCCTCGCTCGCTGTCGTTGGTGGCTCCCGCCGTCGATCGGTCGATCATACTCAACCGAGAAGGCTTGGACAAGGTCAGCTCTGCCTTGGCCACCATCTTCAACGAGTGCGGGAGGATGACTGCTTGGCCCGCATCCCACTTCTCCATCGACAGAGTGGTCACTGAAGTCCAATACTTTGCCGACGCCCTGTGGGCGGGATTAGTTCCCCCGTTTTCCGATTTCTTCAACGCTGTGCTTTCCCATTACCAGATCCATATGATGCATCTGGGTCCTGAATCCATTACTCTTCTAGCCGTCTTCGCCTTCGTCTGCGAGGCGATGATGGGCATCCCTCCTTTGGTTGCCTTGCTGCGCCACTTCTTCTCTCTGCACCTCGTCGATCCCACCCAATGCTCAGGGTGCGTGAGCTTCATTGCCGCACCAGAAACTGCGACTTCAGGGATTGATTTCAGTCTTCCTCCGCCCGCGCCTGGGTTCCACGAGCGGTGACTGTACGTGGATGTAGGGGTACCCAGCCCCCTGCTTTCGGAGCCAAGGTCGCCTGTTGTCCCCAATTCAGGCTGGGGCCAGGAGACGCTCACGAGCCCCCGGCTCATCTTCGTTTGGCATCGCTTCGCGCTTTTGAGGGCGCTCGATGTGACGGCGCCCAAGGTGGTGAAGGAGTTCTTGCTACGTCGCATTGCTCCTCTCCAGCGCCACTCCCGCGGGATGTGTTCCTTCGGCAGGCGTGAAGATCGCATGAGGCTCCAGGAGGAGGACCTTACGCCCGAAGCACTGAGGAAGGTGCTCTTGGTCTTGACCGGGGACCCCTCCCTTGGCAGCATCTGACATGGAGGGGCTCTGTTGTACCTTTGTTCGAACAGGGGCGACTTTGTGAAGCAGATGCCCGTCTTCGACGAATGGGGGCTGCGCCCCGCCGGCCTTAGGGGTCCTCGCGAGAACCCAGTGATGGTGATTGCCCTCCCAGTCGTCCACGGCGGTCCCTCCTCGAGTGGCAGAGCAGGGAGGCACGAACCGCCAGAGGCTGAGGGGGCCCCCGTCGGAGCGACGACGCCTGGCGGCACTCCTGAGGGGGCATCTCCTGAGGCCCGCACTGCTACGGCTAGGGGTGTGGAGCCGCGGCCCACGGAACCCGTGGTTGAGGCACCTGGGGCCCCAGCTATCCTTTATGGTGAGGCGACCGGTGGCGTGCATCGGGACGATGCACCAGGCGCTGGGCATCTTGCCGCTTCTTCCTCGTCGCAGGCTGACCCCTGCGCTCAACTCCTGGGTCGCTTCTGCGTGGACTTTGAGGCTCTCCAGAAGAAAAGGGAGGCCTTGGGTGATGACTACCCTTACCACCTGCTGAAGCGCCAGAAGTATTTCACCATTGATGAGTAAGCCTTCCCTTTTCCTAGCTCTTGGCTCCCCCGTCGCTTTGGCTGATCCTTGCTCCGCAGGCCCCTTCCTGCCGAGTTCACGAACGTGGCTGAGGAGCCATCCCCACAGGCTCCGCCCTCTCCATCGCCTTCGAGCGCTCCGAGTTCCAGCGGAGCCCTCGCGGTGAGGCCGGCCAGAGAGGTGGGCCATCCCGTGGTGCATCGCGGCCCCATGCGCCTCGCGACCCTTCTTCGCGAGCCTTCTCGAGGCATAGCCAGCCTTCCTTGGGCCTCGCGTCTGATCATGGATGGCGATTGGCTGAGGTCGGCCCTGCACTCTTCATTTGGGGAGGGGCTGGCCCCTGGCCGGGCTTCTGGCGAGGCGTACCCGGTCATCATGAGGGAGCCAGCCCCCAGCTCCCTGCCCAGTGAGGGAGCTCTGATTCGAGGCCCCCGGCGCTTACTTGGGGCGGATGACGATGCAGAAGACGTGCTCGAGCGTGCCCGGAGGCGTCGCGCTCTCCGCCAAGGGTTTCTCCGGAGGGCGGCTGACGCGGTGAGCCAGCTTGGTGAGGAGCTTGATGATGAAGACGGGTGCCTTGAGGCCGAGGGCCTGCGCCTGGCTGAAGAGAGGCGCAAGCTGGAGGCGGCCGTTGCCCTCGTGCGCCACCAGCGTGACCTCGATAATAAGGAGGCCGAGGAGTTGCTGGCGGCCTCCCGGGAGGCTCGTTCCCGGGCCGTCGAGGAGGCCCGAGAAGCTGATCTGCGGCGTGAGGCGGTGGACGAGCGGTCGCGGGAACTCCTTGCCTGGTGCCACTCCCTGGAGCAGTAGGTGGAGCTGCATGAGTCGGCCCTTGCGTCAATGAAGGTGGCTTCGATTGACCCGGCAGAGCTCCTGAGACGTGAGGAGGCACTGACGCTGGAAGCTGCTGAGCGCGCACGCTATCTTGAACGTCTGGAGATGAGGGAGCGCCTGGTGTCACAGGCGGAGGATGACGTTGCTGCGCGCGAGGCCCGAGTCCTGGAAGAGGTTGAGCGCGGGATGACGACAGCCCGCTTGAACCTCGAGCGCGAGTTCAAGGAGAGGCTAGAATTGATCCGGGTTGAGGCTGAAGGCGGAACCGTGCCCCTGAGGGCCAAGCTGGAGGAAGCGGCGCGGCGGGCTGACGCTTCCCCGGCTGCCCTCGACGCAGCGCAGGAGGAACTGACTACCTTCCGCGCCGAGGCGCTCCTTCTTCGCCAGCGGGTGGACGAGGCCGAGGCTGTTGCGCGGCAGGACGAGGACGAGATACGCCAGTGGCGGATCTTGGAGCACGAGCACGGCCCCATGCTCGCCAGGCTCTGGGAGAGAGCCAACGCGGCCCTGGGTAACATCTGCAAGGCGGCTGTCGTCCAGCCCCACGCAGTCAATTATGCCGGCAATCTTCAGTTTTTCACCAACGTGGTGACGCAGCTGGAGGCACGGTTGGCTGGTGCCAACAGGCTGGTGGAGGAGAGGAGCCGCGCTCTGCTCGGACGAGCCTTCTCTCGTGTCTTCAGCCACCTTCAGAACATGTTCCCCAACTTCGACTTCGACGCTGTCATCGCTCTAGTACCCCAGGCCATTCGGGACGAACTGGCGCGTTGGGTGGAAGATAACGTGGATGCCCTCGTTAGGGCCTTCGCTTCTGATAATGACAACGCGGTCATGGCTGCTGATGAAGGTGATGTGGTGAACGGCCCTGGCGTCGCTGCCGGCGATGCGGAGGACGATGGCGAGGCCAGCGATGCCAGCGATGATTCAGGAGGCGCCCCTGGGGATGCATTGGGGGATTTATCTGACTGACTGCGTGTTGTGTCTGCTTCTTGACCCTGCGTAGATAGAGTTCGGGCCTTGACTTGAAGATTGTAAGAGCATTTTGGGAGGGGGAGCCCCTCATGTAAAACCCATATTCGCCATGTTAGTAGATGCGATATCACCCGCACGCATGCGCCAAGCGACTGGCTTGGCGACGAGTCGGCGGGCTTGTTTACCTTCGTCCTGCTAGGGCCTCGAGCCAGCCTGTGGAGGGCTGTGGTGCCTCAAGCGTCTCCTGAATGAGCCCATCGAACCTATAACAAAAACCTCCTGAGAGGACGCGGCGGCGGCAATCTGGGCTGCACGCAAGCTAGGCCTGGCCCGGCTCGCAAGGGGCTCATGAGGGGTGGCAGCTGAGGCGGAGTGGTAACCAGAACGCGAGAGATTGCTCGAGCGAGACTAAACACCCCTTCCCCGAACACACGCAAATCTTCGAGCTTAAATCCAACTTGAAATCCAACAAGGGAAAAACGACAGCCAAGGGGGAAAGCAACGAAAGCAGAAAAAGGCCGCGTCCGGCACCTAGTCTAGTCTTGGACGTCTTCTCACCAGCGCGGAGCTAAGTGCTACTACTGGGTGTAGGAGGGAGCCCCAGGGCCTGAGGCCGGCATCTCTGAGACTCCGGGGCGTGTACAGCCCCACTCATTATTACGTGAGAGTGTCATGGGGCGGTGAGCTTCACAGGCACTGGGCCTTCTTCACAGGTACCGCCCTTGCTTCATATCGCCAGACGAGGGGCCTGCCTTGCGCCACACTCTAGTGCCACCAATGATGACCGGAAACCAGGACGCCGCCGATGGGGTAGAGCGGTCGCTAGCGGTTCCCCCGACGACCACAGGTCCTCTGCCAGGGGCAGGCTCTGGGGAACCTCCCCAGCAGAGGGCATATCTCCTGAGGATGCCTTGCTCCGAACGCTGCGGTGGTGATGTAGGATCTTGGCCCCTCTCCTGCAGCCCCCGGCGCCCTCCTCCTGAGGGGTAGGAAACTGCGGGAGTGGGGCAGCCACCCGTTGCCGTGACCTGCACTTCCAACGATCCATGGTTGGTGTATACCTGCTCCTAGGGGATTAGTGGTACCTGATACTCGTTGTTTCCAGCGTAGCCGGCAGGGCCTTCTCGGGGCTCATGGAAGAGTTCAGCTTCCGGCATCTCGTCCCCCCAGCTTGGGCCGAGGAGCGAGCCTTGTTCATCCTCATGGGCACGCCCTTGGTCCATCATGTGAGGCATGTACTCTTCTGGGGCCGCCATCCTGAAGACCGCGCCGTAGCGCCCCGCGTGCCACGCAGTGCTGCTTGACGCGCCCGTCTGGGGGTGGTAGCGCGGCGGCCCACCGGGGCCGTGGGTTGTGGCGAGTCCTTCTTCGATGACCGGGGGAGGAGGTAGCGCTTCTGCCGGCCCGGTGCTGACGGCCTGGCCGGCGTTGGGTCGCCCTTGGAGTCCGCTTGGGGCCGCACGGGGGTGCACGGAGCCCCCGGACAGGCCACCCTGGACCTGAGGTGGGAGTTGGATGCAGAAGGGGGGAGCCCCCGAGGCGGCGAAGCCCAGGAGCTCTGCGACCCGCTCTAGCAGCACGTCGTGGCCGCCTTCCAGCAGCGTGCACTGCTGCAGCTCTCGAGCCACAGTGAGAGCGGCCCTCGAGTTCGCCTGCTCCCGTCGGGTGTACGGCGCCGTGGCCGCGGCGTGGTGGGAAGCCCTCGCTGCCGACCGCGCCTGCCGCGTTGTGAGAGCTGTCGCCGCCTGTCCGCGTCGACGCGGCTCGCAGCGCCCTGCGGACCGTGAGCTACCTGGGGTGCGGGGTTGCCCGAGGCGAGCGGTTCCGCGTGGGCGGGCCGGCCGCCCAAGGATCAGGGTTGCCTGCCTGGTCGCCGGACATGATGATGACAATGCGACGGGACGCGAGGCGGCAGAAGGTGGATTCCGGCGCACCCCTACCTGGCGCGCCAAATGTCGGATTTCGGGTCCCGGCAGACCCTATAGATTCGAACACTGGGGTGCGCGCGGAGATTCGGCCCTCTACCTACCTGCACCTCACCGCCTCGCTAGGAACTAAGCAATCAAAGGGACAACACAAGAGACACAGGGTTTATACTGGTTCAGGCCACCATTGTGGTGTAATACCCTACTCCAGTGTGTGTGTGGTGGATTACCTCTTGGGATGATGATGAACAGTACAAGGGAGAACAGCCTCGCGAGGGTCTGTTCTTGGCTGGTATGATGAACTGCTAGGGGAGTTCAGTCGCTCTCTCTACTGGTTTCTAGCTGAGGATCCGATTGATTTCCAGATGCCTCCACCTTGTGGGTGGCTAGTCCTATTTATAGGCAAAGGCCCAGGGCCTCTCCCCAAATATTGAGCGGGAAGGGCGCCAACAATTGGCCATTTTGAAGGGGAACATCTAGTACACTTATCCTAACTAAAGTTGGTCCTCACCTGCCAAAGGCTCTGGTGGTGACGCCGGCTTGGGCTCCACGATGACTTCCATCCTGCCGTTCTGCTGGTCTTGGTCTTGTTACACCGAAATGGACACCTTTGCTTGATGCCCTCGCCTGTGCTTGCCCCCTTTGCACCAAAGAGGAAAGAAGGACACTGCGCAGGCTGGCGCCCGCCTGGCGCCCTTGGTCGTCATGGCTTGCGTCATGGGCACCTCGCGAGGTACCCTGCCTTGATCTCTCCGCCTCCTCGTGAGCCAGCCTGACAAGGCCACGCCTGAGGAAGCCTCCTGTCGTCCGCCCCGCGAGGCTTGGCCCCTCGCGAGGGTCTTGAGCTCGTGCTGATGAAGATGGGCCATGCTGGGCCGCCCCTTGAGGCACGCCACAGGCCGCAGGCAGGCAAGTTTGGGGACCCCCGTTCCCAGAATGCTGACATACGCTTATTATGATAGTTAGTTTTTGGCTTTCTCCACTGAGGTGCTTAACCATGTGAGCTAGAAGCACAATCGCAGTGGTTCTCCCTTTGCACACCTAGCCGAACAAAGCGGAATTTAGGCAGCAAACACAGGGGGCGGGCAACCCAACTATTGACCAAAGACACAATTCGAAACCGATACATATATAGAAATATCCGAGAATGTTTTTGCCGAATCTCTAGAGGTGTTCGTGTTGCACTGCGAGACTTATGCTGGAAACAAACAAATAGTTTAAAAGTGCCATAGGGTTGGAAAACCAAAAACTTCAGTAAAAACTGGTCGTCCAAACTAGATCAAGTGTTTGGTGCCAAATTGAAAATTGGTCTTAAGAGAAAAAAATTGTGCTTCTATCATGCTTTAACATGACACTTCCTATCTCAAGACTTCAAGTGGGTCAGCCTATGGCTTCAACCTCCTATCCCGAAGACGGAGTACTACTCATTAGGCCAGTTTAGCAAACTAAACTCTAGCGGCTTTGAGAGAGAAATTAGGCTCCTCGGCTATTGACCACACACTCGCGTCGAAAAAAGGGGGTGATAGAAAAAGACTTTGCAACGAATAAGAAGAAAACACTTATTATAAAATGGCTCATGTAAATTTAAGAGCCCCCAAGTGACTTGGGCAAAAGAATTTTATGTATAATGATTATATGTACCGAAGTACTAATATCATATTTGTGTTCACCCGAACTTTAAACGCGTCTTAACCGACCGTCGGCTTCTCCCTCTTTGGTTAATGGCTGAAAAGTGTTATGTACTCCACCTGTCGAGAATATTGACGGTGTTTCTGATAACCAGGCAACCAGGCCATAAGGTTGTAACAGACAAAGTGCGCTCAGGGAACTTATGCTATATTACTGACAAAGTGTAAGAAGCATCTTCGAAGAAAATAGTGCCCCCACCGATACCTTTCTTCGGTTGCTCATTGTTACTATGAGACTTGTGCAAATAGATTTTTTGTACTTATGAGTTTCGTTGTGTGCCGACCATGATTGAAAACAATAAGAGCACTAGCTTTCGGCTTCACCCAGTCTGAGGTCCGAGCTCGGATGACCCGATCGTGACAATCACAGAGGTGCTCCCTTTACTCCTAGCTGAACAATCGGGAACGTAGGGGTAAACACAGGAGCAAGGCAACCCATCTTGCAGAACACTTAAGTCAACGTGGTGCATATTGTGGCGTAATACACGAACAAGGAACGAAGCCGTACAAGTATAATCATATGCAAGAGGAAAGGCTTCATAAAGGAAGCCCCCAAATAAACTGGGTATTTGAATTTGTGTGACGCAAACAAAGTTCTGACAAGGAAGTTTTTCACTAGCAACCACCCGCGCAGCAAGAAGAAGGGTCGCTGGCGAGGAGGCGGTGCTGCAAGAAGAAGGGTCATCGGCGAGGAGGCGGCGCTGCAAGAAGAACGGTCTCCAGCGAGGAAGCAGCGCTGCAAGAAGAAGGGTCGCCTGCGAGGTGGCGGCGCTGCAAGAAGAAGGGTCGCCGGCGAGGAGGCAGCGCTGCAAGAAGAAGTGTCACCGGTGGCGCTGTCAGTAAGCAGCAGTGAAGGTTTGAACTTGGAAAGCAAGGAGGAACAGTGGAAATGTGACTTTTGATGTGGGGGGATAGATATTTCCATGGTGGCAAAAAAAATTGCTTGGTGCCGCGAGAAACTGGCATGCAAGTGTGCTTCAAGCGTGAGCGGTGGACTATAGACGACGAAGCTTCCCGCGTAATCCAGAAAGGACGGTGCACCAAGATATTTTATATCGCATCCCACACGATTCTCGATACTAAACTGTTTGTGGTATATCAGATTTTTTCATTCTGTTTTGAAAGACAAGATGGTGTTACGGGGGGAAAGGATGGTGTTTGAATTGCTAGAACAATTATCTACGATGAACATGCAACTATATGAGTGTCGTGTTAAAATTTGGAATTATTCCGGGTTCATTTAGCATTTTTATGCATTAATCGAGTTTCTAGGCATTTAATGTGCATAATTCAAATTTGAACTATAAGCACATGCTCCAGTGCAAGTTTGTTGAAAAATCACATGTGTGTCTTTGCGTAAATTTATAGGTCCCATGTAATAATGGGAATGAAATTCAAACATCTGGGCGTGGTGGCTCGGCCAGAAACATTGAGAAACTTGGTTTTTAAATTGTTGTAAATCCCAAACTCGCCTGAAAATCATGAAACTTGGCATGGTGTCATTTCATGGCACCAACATACTGTGGTAAAAAAATTGGCCGAATTGGGACAAGTTTTGGTATAAGCTTCTTGCAAATTGGAGCTTCTCTCAAGAAGGCGTGTGGTTTCGAGAGGGAACGTGTCACCTTTGTGTGGGAAATGATATACGATGCCCCCTCTTGATTTTTTTATAGAGCAAACATAGAACTATATGAGTGTCGTGTTTAAATTTGGAATTATTCCGGGTTCGTTTGGCCCTTTTTATGCATTAATTGAGTTTCTGGGCATTTAATGTGAATAATTCAAATTTAAACTACAAGCACATGCTCCAGTGCACCAAGGTTGGTTGAAAAATCACATGTGTCCTTGGGTGAATTTCTAGGTCCCATGCAAGAAATGGGAATGAAATTCAAACATCTGGGCATCGTGGTTCGGCCGGTAGCATTGAGAAACTTGGTTTTTTAAATTCTTGTAAATTAAAAACTCGCCTGAAAATCATGAAACTTGGTATGGTGTCATTTCATGGCACCAACATGCTGTGGTAAAAAATTTGGCCGAATTGGGACAAGTTTTGGTATAAGCTTCTTGCAAACCAGAGCTTCTCTCAAGAAGACTCGTGGTTCAGAGAGGGAACGTGTCACCTTTGTGTGCGAAATGATATATGATGCCTCCCCTTCCCCCTTGAATTTTTACAGAGGCAACATAGAACTATATGAATGTCGTGTTAAAATTTGGAATTATTTCGGGTTCATTTGGCCTTTTTATACATTAATTAAGTTTTTGGGCATTTAATGTGCATATTTCAAATTTGAACTAGAAGCACATGCTCCAATGAACCAAAGTTGGTTGAAAAATCACATGTGCATCCTTGGGTGAATTCCTAGGTCACATGCAAGAAACGGGAATGAAATTCAAACATCTAGGAGTCGTGGCTCGGGCGGAAATATTGAGAAACTTGGTTTTTTAATTTCTGTAAATCCAAAACACGCATGAAAATTATGAAACTTGGCATGGTGTCATGACATGGCACCAACATGTTGTGGTAAAGTTTTTGGCCGAATTGGGACAAGCTTTGGTATAAGCTTCTTGCAAATCGGAGCTTCTCTCAAGAAGGCTTGTGGTTCTGAGAGGGAACGTGTCACCTCCGTGTGCGAAACGACATACACTGCCTTCTCCCGCCCTGATTTTTTTGCATAGGCAGCTTAGACCAATAGGGGTTTCGTGCTAAATTTTGGAATTATTCCGGTTTCATTTTGCCTTTTTATACATTATTTGAATTTCCAGGCATTTAATGCACGTAATTCAAATTTGTACTACAAGCACATGTCTAGTGCGCCAAAGTTAGTTGAAAAATCATGTATGTGTACTCGGGCGAATTTCTAGGTCCCATGCAAGAAATGGGAATGGAATTCAAACATATGGGCGTCTTGGCTCGGCCGGAAACATCGAGAAACTTGGTTTTAAAATTCCCGTAAATCCAAAACTCGCCTGAAAATCATGAAACTTGGCATGGTGTCATGACATGGCACCAACATGTTGTGGTAAATTTTTGTGGTGTATCCAATTAATGACGCTATTATTAATCCATCACTGATCCTTTATATACAACTATTAGCAAACACCCCTATATCTCTGCCATGTCCATGTAAGTAAAATTAACTTGCCATGCACCCATCCATCTGCTTGAGAAAGGTTTCACTACTAGTGCATCTATGGATTGCTGCAAGGTTCAAAGACCCCTTATTCGAAATCCTAGTATTTATGGTATTACCACATTTATTTCCCGGCCCTTCTCCTCTTGCAACATCAGCAAGCACAAACTTGACATCTGGCTCTAGCCCCACCATTCAGCCTCCCTGGTGCCGATGAGTTATACATTTAAAATCTTACAATCTACTATGAGGTTTTTGAAGGAAGTACAGAGGAGCGTTGTGCCATCTCCTACTTCCAATGATTGAGATCAACACGCCATACATCCAATCTGGTTCACGCAGAAGAAAGAAGGCACGTGCGAGCTGCATAAATGAATTGATCAAAAAAGGAGCGAAGCTTGCTTCGGAAATGGAGAAGTAAAGTTAGTTTATGGATCTATTATCTCGTTGAGGATCTCATTCTTGAACAAGGGAGGAGCACCACGAATGAGGAAGGTCTTGGGGCTGCCCCAAATAGCCTTCGACCATCTATGTCATTGCATCTGGCCTCTACTTGAACTATTACTACTGGAAATAAAAATACACTACATATGTACAACGAATAGTAATCCTTGATTTTCCATTGCATAGCATAATCGGATATTACAAACGAGAACACAAAGCTTACATAAATCAGTAACTATGGATTACACAGTTGTGTGGCTGACAGGTGGGGCCTATTGACTGCTGAGTTAGCAGTCAACAGTCAGGTTGACTGGTCAAACCTGACCAATGGGACCCATTGGTCAGTGGGGTTTAGTCAGCATTTTAATTAGTTTAATTAACTATAATTAGGAGGTGGGTCCTAGTGGTTAGTGACAGGGGTTAATTAATAGGGTATTGTTTAAATTAACAAAATGCTAATGTGGGGGTCATGTGTGAGTGACATATTACATTTTTTGTTAGTGCTAATGACGTTCCTGGTAGGTCGGGCCCACGTGTCGGTGAGTCAGGACGGCCCAAACACGGTGGAGCATCAGCGGTAGAGCTTCGGCGACAACAAGAATGACAGTGGGGCCTGGGACTACGTCTCCGGCGACCATTCGGCACACGGATGATGCGTTTGAATCATAGTAGTGTGCGTGCAATGGTGGCATCGGTTCATCTGGAGATGGCCAGAGTTGGCATTGGCATTAATGCGAGGCAGTGGTTGGAACTTGGGGTGGACGCTGCCAAGGCTTCAGAGCACGAAAAGGCGAACAGACGACGGTGTTGGGTTCTTGGGAGCTCTAGGAGCTCGATGTGGTGCTTGAATGCAAGCTTGGCAAGTAGTGGCTGCGGCGGTGATGCGGATGGTGGCAACGAGCACCGTCTATGGCCAGGGAGCTAGCTAGGGGGCACACGCGAGCAGAAATATAGAGGGGAAAGACGGCAGGGTCACGGTGAGCCCATAGAGGTGCAAATAGGGTTGGTGAGGCACTGGTCGGCGGGCGGTGAGCAGCGCAACAAAGCTTGAAGGCAATGTCGATCCTAGTGATGTAGGGGCTCTTGAGTTGAGTTAGTGGCCGCAGGCGACGTGGGCGATGACAACGAAGCTCCTAGACATGATCTCAGACGAGGAGGAGCTCAGTGGCGACGCGAAGGAGGTCGTCTATGGCAAAGGCGAAGTCAGGTTCGCATGGGAGAAAATAAAAGCGATGCAGAGGGGGGAGATGGTGAGCTAGGGTTCTCACAATCACTTGATTTCTGCACACTGACTCCCCCTTTTGGAACTAGAAACTCCAAGACAAGCCGGCCAAAAAGGTCAGGACAAAGAACAAGGCTCCCAAAAAGCCTACCAAGAAGAAGACAAACACAATTGATCCATTCACTCTAGAAGATGAGTCGGAGGTAGAACTTGACTCCCTTGGCTCCTTTTTTGTATACGTTATTGACACTGATTGCTATCAGGATGACGCGGAAGGAAGTTAGGCAGATGTTGAAGAGGTACTATCATTTCCTCTAACTCAGATCCTTTATCAAGACAGAAAATTCGGAAGGTAACCCGGAAAGTAAGGTTTTCTCACCCTTTGGCTTACTTGGATCCCAACTTTATTTTGAAGAAACAACAACATGAAGCTCGGCGCACAACCCGGAATAGTGAAGGTGGAGAACTTTCCTCCGGTTTACCCAACACACCGGCCCCTCGCAAACGCCGGAAAGAGGTGCCTCAGAATTCAAGCTCTTTTTATCCAAAGGCGGGTCTTATACGCCAACCACTTAATACTTCCAACTCAAATTATCCTAGAACTTATCATTCCTCTCCCGGCGACTCATCGCAGACCCAAATGCCTGCCTTCAAACTTGCCCCTGGGTAATGACATCTAACTTTACCATTTTAACATTTGTAAACTGATATACTTATATCCTCATCATTTTTATTTTTCCAGTGGTGTGGCAAAACCGAGCAAGAAACTGAAACCAACTAAACCGGCCGAAGACCCGAAAGTCCATGAACCGGAGAAACAGACCGCCACTGAAGCCTCTCAACAAACTCCAGCAGCTACTGCTGATAATCCGCCACCTGAGGCTCATGATATCATAGTAGATCCAATGGGCGTTGAACCATCCAGTGCTAAGTCGCCCAGTCCTATAAGACCTGCTGATGAAACTCCTTCTCAACAAGCTGCGGAAGATGTTATCATTACCGGCACTAGCTATAGTGAGCCTGGGAACCCCACTGTTCTGGCCAAGCACTCTGCCAAAGAGGAGCTGATTGAAAAGAGGAAATCCAAGTTTGACATTGCCAACTACTCTCACTTGGGCGTTAATGAATTATTCTCTGGTTATCTTAGTCAGCTCCATGTTGGCCGTGATCTTGAGGTGGATATCATCAAGAAGATGCGCCAGAAATATGAGGTATGAACATCTGTCTCCTCTATTTATATACTTATCTAGCCCCCAAGTCTTAGCCATATGAAAAGATCAATTGAGTATGGTGAAGACTTCAAGTAGTACGCCATAATAAACTTCGAGCCATAGCCCCCATGAGCCATCTTGTGTTGACAAAGATGAGCCAGGTCATTGAATTAGCTCTAAATAAAACATCACCGCATAGCCCTCACAGGCCGGTTTATCTTGAAAAAGATGAACTAGATCTTTCTGCAATGTAAAAGAACTTCTGCCCACATTCGCCCCCAAGTGCCAAGTGCTTTGCTTGCAAAGGGCATGGTACTTGTATGTATATTGTGCCTTGAAAATTTTGATGATGGCTATATAATCTTCACTTGCAGGAAACCTTGGCTCAAACTGATCTCAGTTGAACGACTTAAAGACCAGGCTGCAGCGTCCAGAGGCTGAGACCCTGAAAGTTGATGCCAAGTTTAAATTTACCTTGGATGAAAATGAAAAGCTCAAAACCGGGTTTGCCACAGAGAAAACCACCTGGGAGGAAGAAAATGCCGGATTAACCCAAAGAGCACAAGCTGCTGAATCTGCATTGAAAGATGCCGCCACAGAGTTGACCGGCTTAAAACGCCAGATTTCCCAGATGACATCTGCTATCTTTGGTAAGTATTGCAAGATGCTTTGACCGTGTCCAATTTGATCTTCTTAACCTGGGTGACAATTTATCTGTATACTTTATTCCACAGGCCCCAGGAGTAGCAACCTTGGACAGAACATGCTAGTGAAGCTGAAGGCGGTTTATACTCTGGTAGAATAGCTGTACACAAGCACACAACTGTCCTTATCAGTTATCTCGCATAACAAGTAGCCACCTTCACTCATCAAGGATGTACTGGACAAGTTATCTATTATGCCCAAGAGAATTGAAGAGCTCAAGCGTTCTGCCGCTCGAGCCGGTGCTATTACTACTTTAAGCCGGGCCAAAGCATGGCAGGTGGAGCTAGACCCAGAAGAGCTGGCAATTGGCTATCCGAGCGAAAGAGGATGGGTCTCCCTTTGAAGCCAGCGAATTTACCAAATGCGTAAAGGATATGCACCCTTTGGCAACCAAGCTGGCCAAAGAAACTGACTTGTCGAAATATCAGTCGGCTTACACAAGGGAGAATGCAAAAGTGAAAGGGCCGGCTTATGAAATTGTAGAGCTCATTCCTCCAATACGTACGTAAGCACACTTTTGATCCTGACGTTGATCCGCCCGAACTTATAGATGACGAAGCTGAATTCCAAGATTTAACCAGCATTGACTGGACTTCATCTGACTTCCAGACAATGGAGGGAGGAGAAGAAGAACCGGCGCAGGATGACCCGGAAGCTTCAACTCGCCAAAACTAAGACAACTAATCCCCAGGGCGGCTCTCCGACCACATCACAACACTTTTCTTTTGAAAAAATCTTAATCATTTGGGCTTGAAAAGCCATGTAATAGGCTTAGTAAAAACAATGATCTGTCATGCCATCGTGCATGTTTTAGCCTTTAAACTGCTGATGCATTTTGTATGTGCCTTTGACGAATTTGCAAGGAATATTATACTATTCTGCAATGTTCCTGCACACATAATGAACAACCTATGCCCTGGCGGTTTACACCAAGGTGAGTCATAACATCAAAAATAATATGTTCTGGCGACTTAAAGTCTATAACCTGGGCGGGTTATCAAAACCTCGCATATTCATATAACAAGTAAAAACATACATGTGAAATGGTTCACCCTGCCGTCTTACATTGCCATATCCAGTGAGGGTGACAGCCCAAAGACATATATAGCGCATAATTCCAGTTGCGCAATCAAATTATACTGGCGAATTAACGTCTTAAGCCAGAACGGGTTATCAAAACCCCAAATATGCTCAAATATGAGTCATAAAGATTAAGGCTACATGGCATGAATTGTTTTAAACCATATGTTAATATTGAACAAGGTTGTGAATCGAAACAACGCTCAAAAAATAACAAATTAGAAAAAACAAGGCCTTCATAGGCTGCCAAGCAAAAATTTCAAGTGCTTTCATGGGCCGCACAGCCACTGAGTTAATCCTTCATTCAAACCCGTAAGTCGGCCCTCACATGACACTGTTTTAACCTCAACAAGTTCAGGGTCTTTACAAGATTGACTATTGACAGTACGGTGGATCATTCCAGGATTACCTGGGCGGAGTGACAAGGGCATATAGGCAAGGTAACCCAGAATTTGGTGTTTACACCTGTCATATAAGCCGATCAAGAGGGTAAGCAAAGCTATGTTCATTGAACAGGAAGCCCTCAAGTGACGTATAATAAGCCCTCAAGGCAGGATACCTATGTTGGAACTGTGCACTACAACAAGTTCTCTTTGGTAACCTTTAACTTGGGCAGGAAGCCCCCAAGTAATTTGCAACAAGGCGTGTAAGCCGGATAAAGAGGGTGGTCACAGCTATGCTCAGTGAGCAGGAAGCCCCCAAGTAATTTGTAACAAGGCGTTCAAGCCCGATCAAGAGGGCATTCACAGCTATGCTCAATGAGTAGGAAGCCCTCAAGTGATCTTATGAACTGATAATAAAGACTGAAATGAAACGGCAGAGGCTCTGAAAATTATCAGGGATGTCGACTTTATTATATTAGTTAGAATATATACATTGAAAAAAGTATGTACAAAACAAGAGTCGGTGGCTCAAGTGTAATAAGGCCGAAGATGAGCAATGTTCCAAGGCCAGCGGGTCTCCTCCTTCGATGTGCGTGAGTCCTTGTGGTCTCGAATATCAATGAGGTAGTATGACCCATTGTTCATGTTTTTCCTGACAACAAAAGGCCCTTCCCAAGGTGGGGATAACTTGTGCATATCTATTTGATACTGGATGAGCCGGAGCACCAAATCGCCTTCTTGAAAGGTTTGAATTTTAACCTGGCGGCTATGACAGCGACGCAGATCTTACTGGTATATCGCCGAACGAGCCGCCGCAAGGTCGTGCTCTTCATCCAACAAATCAAGAGCATCTTGACGTGCTTTTTCATTATCAGCTTCAACATAAGCCGCCACATAGGGCAAGTCATGACAGATGTCACTGGGAAGAACCGTCTCCGCTCCGTAAACCATGAAGAAGGGCGTATAACCCGTGGATCTGTTGGGGGTGGTATTGATACTCCAAAGCACTAAAGGTAACTCCTCAACCTAATAACCCGGCGCCCTTTGCAAAGGGACCATAAGCCGGGGTTTTATGCCTCTCAAGATCTCTTGATTGGCCCTTGACCATTGGACTGGGGGTGGGCCACCGACAAAATGTCAAGACAAATATGCTCTTGTTGACAAAATTCCTTCATAGCACCCTTAGTCAGATTAGTGCCATTATCAGTTATGATGCTATGAGGGTAGCCAAAACAAAACATTCACCTTTTTAATGAATTGAACCGCAGTTGCCGCATCACACTTGCTGGCCGGCTCTGCCTCAACCCACTTTGTAAACTTGTCAACCGCCACCAAAAGGTGGGTCTTTTTGTCCTTGGATCTCTTGAAAGGTCCAACCATATCCAGCCCCCAGACTGCAAACGTCCAAGTGATTGGAATCATCCTCAATTCTTGAGCCGGCACATGAGCTCGTTTGGTGAATTTCTGACAGCCATCACACTTGCTAACCAGATCTTTAGCATCAGCATGAGCCGTCAGCCAATAAAATCCATGACGAAAAGCCTTAGACACAAGACACTTAGAGCTGGCATGATGGCCACAATCTCCCTCATGGATCTCCCTTAGAATTTCACGACCCTTTTCAGGAGAGATACGTCGCTGAAACACCCCCGTGACACTGCATTGGTGTAACTCGCCATTGACAATGGTCATTGACTTAGACCGTCGGGTTATTTGCCTTGCCAAAGTTTCATCCTCAGGTAACTCACCACGGGTCATATAAGCCAAATACGGAACTGCCCAATCAGGAATAGCATGAAGAGCCGCCACCAACTATGCTTCCTGGTTAGGGATAGCAAGATCCTCTTCTATAGGCAACTTAACTAAAGGATTATTCAAAATATCAAGAAAGACATTAGGTTGTACCAGCTTACTCTGAGACCCCAGCCGGCTTGAAGCATCAGCCGCCTCATTTTTCCTGCAATCAACATGTTCCACTTGATAGCCTTTGAAATAACCAGCAATAGCATCAACCGCCCGGCGATAAGCCGCCATGAGTGGGTCTTTGGAATCCCAAGTCCCTGAGACTTGCTGAGCCACCAGATCTGAATCGCTGAAACACCTGACCCGGCTTAGGTTCATCTCTTTGTCCATCTGAAGACCATGGAGCAAGGCCTCATATTCAGCTGCATTGTTAGTACAAGGAAATATCAACCTTAAGACATGGAAAACATATCACCTCATGGGGAAGTCAAAATAACTCCAGCCCCCGAGCCTTCCAATTGCCTGGATCCATCAAAATGAATAGTCCAATATGTATTATCAGGCTTCTCCTCTAGCATATGCAACTCTGTCCAGTCATTGATGAAATCTACCATCGCCTGACACTTAATAGCTGTCTGATGTCGCTTGAAGCTACGTCGGTATTTCCCCAAAGAGGAAGGGATGATGCAACACAGCGGCGGTAGGTATTTCCCTCATATATGAAACCAAGGTTATCGACCAGTAGGAGAACCAAGCAACACAACGTAAACAACCCCTGCACACAAATAACAACACCTCGCAACCCGACGTGTTAAAGGGGTTGTCAATCCCTTTCAGGGTACGGCGCCTCAAGATAGGCAAAGGACATGAGGTAAATTTGTAGTAGATTGATAGATCAAACACCAAATAAAATAAATAAGAATAAATTGCAGCAAGGTATTTTTGTATTTTTGGTTTAATAGATCTGAAAATAAACGCAAGGAAAAAGTAGATCGCAAGGCAAATATATGAGAAAGAAGACCTGGGGCCCGTAGGTTTCACTAGTGGCTACTCTCGAGAAAAATAGCAAACGGTGGGTGAACAAATTACCGTTGGGCAATTGATAGAACTTCAAATAATTATGACGATATCCAGGCAATGATCATTACATAGGCATCATGTCCTAGATTAGTAGACCGACTCCTGCCTGCATCTACTACTATTACTCCACACATCGACCGCTATCCAGCATGCATCTAGTGTATTAAGTTCATGGAAAAACGGAGTAATGCAATAAGAACGATGACATGATGTAGACAAGATCCATTTATCTATTGCGGCAGATATGGATCCCGTCTTTTGATCCTTAGTAGCAACGATACATACGTGTCGGTTCCCTTTCTGTCACTGGGATTAAGCACCGTAAGATCGAACCCACTACCGGGCACCTCTTCCCATTGCAAGATAAATAGATCAAGTTGGCCAAACAAAACACAAATATCGGAGAAGAAATATGAGGCTATAAGAGATCACGCATATAAGAGATCAAAGAAACTCAAATAACTTTCACGTATATAAAAAGATATAACTGATCATAAACTCGAAGTTCATCAAATCCCAACAAACACACCGCCAAAAGACTTACATCATATGGATCTTCAAGAGACCATTATATTGATAATCAAGAGAGAGAGAGAGAGAGGAAGCCATCTAACTACTAACTACGGACCCGAAGGTCTACAAAGAACTACTCACGCATCATCGGAGAGGCACCAATGGAAGTGGTGAACCCCTCCGTGATGGTGTCTAGATTGGATCTGGTGGTTCTGGACTATGTGGCGGCTGGATGAATATTTTGTCGACTCCCCTAGGTTTTCTGGAATATTAGGGTATTTATAGAGCAAAGAGGCGGTCCAGTGGGCACCCGAAGTGGGCACAACCCACCAGGGCGCGCCTGGGCCTCCGGGCGCACCCTGGTTATTACCAAAAAATCATCGTAAAAATTATCGTATATTGGCATGGCATTTGGACTTCGTTTGATATTCATTTCTTGTGATGTAAAAAACATGCAGAAAACAACAACTGGCACTTGGCACTATGTCAATAGGTTATTACCAAAAATGATATAAAATGACTATATAATGATTATAAAACTTCCAAGATTGATAATAAAAAAACATGGAATAATCAAAAATTATAGATACGTTGGAGATGTAACAGCATCCCCAAGCTTAACTCCTGCTCGTCATCGAGTAGGTAAGTGAAAAAACATAATTTTTGATGTAGAGTGTTGTTTATCATGTCATATCATATTCTTTTCTTTATACCATGGACATTTGGACTTTTATGTGATTGAAAGCAATAGTCTAGTTTTGACATAATAATTTAGATACTCAAGCATATCAACAAGCAACCATGTCTTTCAAAATATCAATGTTAAAACAAGTTATCCCTAGCCCATCATGCTCAAACATTGATCCATTCATGAAACGCTCTCGAATATTAGCTACACCCAATACTTAAGTACGATCATATTGTCCCCTAGGTTGTGCTTTTATAAGAGAGGATGGAGACTCAATTTCAAAAATAAAAATTGCATAAAGTAAAAGAAAGGCCCTTCGCAGAGGGAAGTAGGGATTTGTATAGGTGCCAGAGCTCAAAGCAAAAAATTAGAGATAAAACATTTTGGGAGGTGTATCCATCCCACCAACGAAAACGACTTGGAGCATCCCAACACTTTCCATGCTAGATATATCGTAGCCGGTTCCCAAACAAAAAATAAAGTTTATTCCTTTTTCCACCATAACTTTCACTTTCCATGGCTAGCCGTATCCACGGGTGCCCTTCATACCAACACTTTCCAAGGAATTTATTATTTGACAACATAAAGTAAATTCATTTTTACATTTCGGGACTGGGCATCCCTAAAACCTTTGCCTTACTCTCGTGCAATGACAAGTGAATAAACACTCATCGTGAGAATAACACATCTAGCATGGAAAATATTAGCTACCCATTACCGTTCGCGAGCGAAACAAACACACAAAAAGAGAAGTTTATTTTGAAATTTAGATATGGCACATGCAAATTTGCTTAGAACGGCAAAAGAATACCACATATAGGTAGATATAGTGGACTCATGTGGAAAAACTGGTTTAAAGGATTTTGGATGCACAAGTAGAGGTCATACTTGGTGCAACATGAAGGCTAGCAAAAAGATTGAGAAGCGACCAACCAAGAAACGAATAATCTCATAAGCAAGCATTAACATAATTAACACCGAATAATTCACCACAAGTAGGATATAATTTTCATTGCATGATTATTGACTTCGTGCATGCATAGGGAATCACAAACCTTAACACCAATATTCTTACTAGAGCACAATTACTCATCAACATAACTCACATATCACATCATCATATCTCAAAACTATTACTAAGAATCAAGTTTATTTTGTCCAATGATATTCATGACATAATTTCTTTCTTTCTTTATCCTTCTTGGATATCTATCACTTTGGGACTAATTTTCATGTGTTGCTTTTCATGAGCTCGAACAAATATAAGTGAAGATCATGAGCATAACATATTTTCTTTCTCTCAAAATAATTTAAGTGAAGCAAGAGAGAATTTCTTCAAAATTTTACTAAGTCTCAAATAAATCTAACTGAAGCAAGAGAGCATTTCTTCAAAAATACTAAGAACACCATGCTCAAAAAGATATAAGTGAAGCACTAGAGCAAGTCCATTGCTCATAAAATCTTTAGTGAAGCATAGAGAGCAATTCTAACAAGTCATGACATAAATTTGGCTCTCTCAAATAGGTGTGTCCAGAAAGGATTGATGACTTAAAACACAAAATTAAGCAAGCAAATACACTTATCATACAAGACACTCCAAGAAAACACATATCATGTGACGAATAAAAATATAGCCTCGAGTAAAATACCGATGGTTGTTAGAAGAAACATGGGATGCTAATCGGGGGCATCCCCAAGCTTAGTTGGTTGCTCATTCTTGTATAATAGCTTGGGATGCCGGGGCATACCCAAGCTTAGGCTCTTCTATCCTTCTTTCATCCATCATAAGATAACCCAAAACTTGAAAACTTCAATCACACAAAACTCAACAAAACCCTTGTGAGATCTGTTAGTAAAAGAAAGCAAACTACTACTATAAGTGCTGTGTAAAACCAATTCTTATATTGTTTTCGTATTATATCTACTGTATTCCAACTTCTATATGGCAAAAACTCATCAAAGAAAACCATAGAGCCATCAAAATAAGCACACAACACAAACAAAACAGAACCTGTCAAAACAGAACAGTCTGTAGTAATATGGAACTTTCGAATACTTTTGTAACTCCAAAAATTCTACCAAATTAGGAATACCAGAAAATTTTGTATATTAATCTTCTGAAAAAATAATCAGGGAAAAATCTCTTTTTTGTCAATTATGAGATATATTTTCGTGAGCGCAAAGTTTCTGTCGTTTTCAGCAAGATCAAACAAGTATCACCCCAGAAGATCCTAGAGGCTTTACTTGGCACAAACACTAACTAAAACACAAAAAACACAATCATATCAGTATCATAATTTTGCTAAAACACAAGAACAGCAAGAAAAAAGCAAAAACAAATTTTATTCATTGGGTTGCCTCCCAATAAGCGCTATAGTTTTACGCCCTTAGCTAGGCATAAAGCAAGGATCTAAGTTTTGTCATCTTTGGTTCTAGATCCATAGGATGCCCTCATGATTGATTCATATGGTGGATTAGTTCTTGTTCTAGGAAAGTGTTACATACCCTTCGTCAAAGGAAATTGGAACTTAATATTGCCTTCTTTCATATCAATCACTGCACCGATAGTGCATAAAAACGGTCTACCAAGAATAACTGGACAAGACGGAATTCAATCAATATCAAGAACAATAAAATCTATGGGCACATAGTTTCTATTTGCAAGAATAAGAACATCATTAATTCTTCCCATAGGCTTTTTAATAGTGGAATCCGCTAAGTGCAAATTTAAAGAGCATTCTTCAATATCGGTAAGACCAAGCACATCACATAAAGATTTTGGAATTGTAGAAACACTAGCACCCAAGTCACATAAAGAAAAGCACTCATAATTTTTGATCTCGAATTTGATAGTAGGTTCCAATTCATCATGCAATTTTCTAGGAATTGAAACTTCTAATTCCATTTTTTCTTCAAAAGCTTTCATCATGGCATCAACAATATGTTTAGTAAAAGCTTTATTTTGTTCATAGGCATGAGGTGAATTTATCAAGGATTGCAACAAAGAAATACAATCAATCAAAGAGCAACTATCATATTAAAATATTTGTAATCCAAAAGAATGGGCACATCACTAGTTAAAGTTTTGACCTCTTCAAACCCACTTTTACCAATTTTCACAACAAGACTTTTTCACCCTCTGAAATATTGGGACGCCTTCTAACTAAAGTTGACTCTTCTCCATTCCCTTTTTCATCAGTCTTAATTTTACTAAACAAGGAATCAATAGAAGAAACACCAATCATTTTAAGATGTTCATCACTTTTGCGAAATAAATCACTAGAAAACGCTTTTTCTAAAAGTTCTCTTTTAGCTCTAAGCATATTGGTTATTTTCTTACTTTCATCCATAGAAACATAAAGAGCTTTAATTGATTCATCTACTTTAGGCACAAAAAATTTCATCTTGAGATTTTCCACATCATGAGCAATTCTATCAACACTTCTAGACAAATCATCAATCTTATTCAACTTTTCTTCTATGGAAGTGTTGAAAGCTTTTTGCGTATTGATAAATTCTTTAATATTGCTCTCAAGATTAGAGGTATTCCTATTATTACTGTAAGATTGATTTCCTAGGAATTACCATAATTATTAGAGGAATTACTAGGAAAAGGCCTAGGATTAAATTACCTCTATAAGCATTGTTGTTGAAATTATTGCGAGAAATAAAATTCACATCTATGGCATCACTATTTTTCTCAATCAAAGTAGACAAAGGCATATAATTAAAATCAATAGGAGCACTTTTACTAGCAGCCAATTTCATAAGAGCATCAACTTTTTCACTCAAAGAAGAAATTTCTTCAACTCAATTAAGTTTTCTACTAGTAGGAGCCCTTTCTGTATGCCATTGTGAATAATTTGCCATAATGTTATCAAGCAATTTGGTGACTTCACCCAAGGTAATTTCCATAAAAGTACCACCCGCGACGGAATCTAAAAGATTGCGAGAAACAAAATTCAACCCTGCTTAGAAAATTTGTATGATCATCCAAAGATTTAACCCATGAGTTGGGCAATTCCTTAGCATCATTTTCATCCTTTCCCAAGATTGTGCAACATGCTCATGTTCAAGTTGCTTGAAATTCATGATCTAGGTTCTAAGGGAAATAATTTTTTTCAGGCGGAATATACTTAGTGATAAAAGCATCTTTGCACTTATTCCAAGAATCGATACTATTGCGAGGCAAAGAAGAGAACCAAATTTTTTAAGAATCACGCAAAGAAAACAGAAATAATTTCATCTTGACCACATCATTGTCCACATCTTTTTTCTTTTGCATATCGCATAATTCCATGAAGGTATTAAGATGGGACGCAACATCCTCATTAGGAGTACCAAAAAATTGGTCTTTCATAACAAGATTCAGCAAAGCAATATTAATATCACAAGTCTCCGCACTAGTGGCGGGAGGAGCAAGCGGAGTGCCAATAAAATCATTGTTGTTGGTATTTTCGAAGTCATATAGTTTGGTGTTCTCTTGAGTCATGATGACCACACAACAAGATTGCACTAAAAAACAGATCCGGCAAGAAAACGGCGAAGGGAAAAAGATAGACGAATAAAACGGCAATTTTTTGTGAAGCGGGGGAGAGGAAAATGAGAGGCAAATGGCGAACAATGTAAATTGCAAGGAGATGAGATTTGTGATTAGTAACCTGGTTATGTTGAAGATCATCCCCGAAAATGGCGCCAGAAATTCCTTTTGATGTCGCTTGAAGCTACGTCGGCATTTCCCCAAAGAGGAAGGGATGATGCAACACAGCGGCGGTAGGTATTTCCTTCGGATATGAAACCAAGGTTATCGAACCAATAGGAGAATCAAGCAACACAACGTAAACAACCCCTGCACACAAATAACAACACCTCGCAACTCGACGTGTTAAAGGGGTTGTCAATCCCTTTCAGGGTACGGTGCCTCAAGATAGGCAAAGGACGTGAGGTAAATTTGTAGAGATTGATAGATCGAACGCCAAATAAAGTAAACAAGAATAAATTGCAGCAAGGTATTTTTTGTATTTTTGGTTTAATATATCTGAAAATAAACGCAAGGAAAAAGTAGATCGCAAGGCAAATATATGAGAAAGAAGACCCAGGGGCCGTAGGTTTCACTAGTGGCTTTTCTCGAGAAAAATAGCAAACGGTGGGTGAACAGATTACTGTTGGGCAATTGATAGAACTTCAAATAATTATGACGATATCCAGGCAATTATCATTACATAGGAATCACGTCAAGATTAGTAGACCGACTCCTACCTGCATCTACTACTATTACTCCACACATCGACCGCTATCCAGCATGCATCTAGTGTATTAAGTTTATGGAAAAACGGAGTAATGCCATAAGAACAATGACATGATGTAGACAAGATCCGTTTATCTATTGCGGCAGATATGGATCCCGTCTTTTGATCCTTAGTAGCAACGATACATACATATCGGTTCTCTTTCTGTCACTGGGATCAGGCACCGTAAGATCGAACCCACTACTGGGCACCTCTTCCCATTGCAAGATAAATAGATCAAGTTGGCCAAACAAAACCCAAATATCAGAGAAGAAATAGGAGGCTATAAGAGATCACGCATATAAGAGATCAAAGGAACTCAAATAACTTTCATGGATATAAAAAGATATAACTGATCATAAACTCGAAATTCATCAGATCCCAACAAACACACCGCAAAAAGACTTACATCATATGGATCTCCATGAGACCATTGTATTGATAATAAAGAGATAGAGAGAGAGGAAGCCATCTAGCTACTAACTACGGACCTGAAGGTCTACAAAGAACTACTCACGCATCATCGGAGAGGCACCAATGGAAGTGGTGAACCCCTCCGTGATGGTGTCTAGATTGGACCTGGTGGTTCTGGAAGTCTGCGGCGGCTAGATGAATGTTTCGTCGACTCCCCTAGGGTTTATGGAATATTGGGGTATTTATAGAGCAAAGAGGCGGTCCAGGGGGCACCCGAGGTGGACACAACCCACCAGGGCACGCATGGGCCTCCTGGCGCGCCCTGGTGGGTTGTCCCCTCCGCGGGACTCCCCCCAGGTGCAACAAGGGCCCAACTTCTTCCTTCTGGTCCATAAAAAATCATCATAAATTGGCATGGCATTTGGACTCCGTCTGATATTGATTTCCTACGATGTAAAAAACATGCAGAAAATAGCAACTGGCACTTGGCACTATGTTAATAGGTTAGTACCAAAAAATGATATAAAATGACTATATAATGATTATAAATCATCCAAGATTGATAATAAAACAACATGGAATAATGAAAAATTATAGATACGTTGGAGATGTATCACTGTCCGAGGCATATACTTTAAACCATGGGGTCCAAGCTCAATGGTCCACTTGGCCACCCGGCTTGTAGCTTCTCTGTTTTGAATAATATCCCCTAAAGGAGCAGAACTGACCATAGTGATGGGATGACCAAGGAAATACAGCTTCAACTTACGACTAGCCATGAACACTCCATAAATTAGCTTCTGCCAATGTGGGTACCTTTGCTTAGATTCAATTAGTACCTCACTAACATAGTAAACCGGCCTTTGAACCAAATACTCCTTGTCTGACTCCTTCCTTTCCACAACAACTGCTACGCTGACGGCTCTGCTGTTTGCAGCCACATATAAAAGCAAGGGCTCCTTATCAATAGGAGCTGCAAGAACCAGCGGCTTCGCCAACTGTTTTTAAGCGGCTCGAATGCCTGATTGGCAGTATCACTCCAGACAAAATGATTTGTTTTCTTCATCATTTGGTATAAAGGAATAGCCTTTTCTCCCAGGTGGCTTATAAACTGGCTTAAAGCCGCAATGGGACCCGTCAAATGGTGGACGTCATTAATACACACCGGCTTAGCCAAAGAAGTGATAGCCTTGATTTTCACTAGGTTAACTTCAATACCTCTTTCAGAGACCAAAAAACCCAAGAGCTTGCCTACTGGCACACCAAAGACACATTTGGCCGGGTTAAGCATCATCTTGTAGACCCAGAGGTTGTCAAAGGTCTCCTTCAAATCATCTAACACAGTTTCCTTCCTCCTAGATTTCATAACTATATCATCCACATAAGCATGAACATTGCGTCCTATCTGGCTGTGAAGGCAATTCTGGACACAACGCTAATAAGTCGCCTGGGCACTTTTGAGCCCAAAAGGCATAAATACATAGCAGAAGGCTCCAAAGGGAGTGATGAAAGATGTCTTCTCTTGGTCCTTAACTGCCATCTTGATTTGATGATAACCAGAATAAGCATCTCAAAACTCAAACGCTCACAACCTGCTATAACATCAATGATCTGATTGATAGGAGGGAGAGCAAAAGGATCAGCCAGACAAGCCTTGTTAAGGTCCGTGTAATCCACACACATACCCCAAGTGACGTTTTTCTTAAGTACCAGCACTAGGTTAGCCAACCATTCAGGATGAAAAACTTCAACAATAAACCTGGCCGCCAAGAGCCGGGCCACTTCTTCACCAATGGCCTTGCACCTCTCTTCATTAAAACGACGAAGGAATTGCTTGACCGGTTTAAACTTTGGTTCAACATTGAGAGTGTGTGCTCAGCGAGTTCCCTCGGTACACCTGGCATGTCTGAAGGATTCCATGCAAAGATGTCCCGGTTCTCACATGATGAACTTGATGAGCGCGATTTCCTATTTCGGATCCATATTGGCACTGATACGGAACTGTTTGGATGAATCGCTGGGAACAAAATTTTGACCTGCTTGGTATCATCTACCGACTTAAACTTCAACAAAGAGTCATGCTCTATGATTGGCTTCTTCAAGGGGGTCATATCCGCCGGGTCAACATTATCTTTGTAGAACTTCAACTCCTCTATTGCACAAACAGACTCAGCATAGGCAGCATCGCCCTCTTAACACTCCAAAGCTATCTTCCTATCATTGTGCACCATGATGGTACCCTTACGACCCAGCATTTTAAGCTGTAGATAAACATAACAAGGTTGTGCCATAAATTTGGCATAAGCTGGCCGCCCAAATAGGGCGTGATAAGGGCTCTTGATCTTGACCACCTCAAAAGTCAATTTTTTGGCCCTATAGTCATGATCATTGCCAAAAGTCACTTCCAAGGTTATCTTACCTATCCGATATGCCGATTTAGCAGGCACCACCTGATGAAAGACGGTAGAAGACGTCTTAAGATCTTTGTCAGTCAAATTCATATGGAAAAAGTATCAAAATAAAGGATATTGATACTGCTGCCCCCGTCCATAAGCACCTTCGTGTACTTGTATCCTCCAACCTGAGGAGCAACAACCAAAGCCAGCTGACCCGGGTTGTCAACCCGGGGCGGGTGATCCTCACGGGTCCATACAATGGGCTGCTCTACCATCATAAATATCGAGGAACTGCCGGCTCAACCGCGCTCACCGCCCGTTTATGAATCTACTGACCTCGCTTGCACAAACTCGTGGTAAAAACATGATATATTGGCCACTATTTAGTTGCTTTGGATTACTCTGATAGCCAGACTACTGCTGATTACCTTGACTAGGTTGCTAATTAAAACCGCCTTGATTGCCTTGGACTTGGAATCCAGAGTTTGAGCCGCCACCTCCAAAGTCGGGACCGTGTGAGTCGGATCCTGACCCGCCATTCGGGCCAGGATGGTCCTGATAAAAGCCCGAATTTCTGTACTCTTTCATGATGAAACAATCTTTCCAAAGATGAGTACCCGACTTATCTTGAGAACCATGCTTTGGGCAAGGCCAATTCATTATCGCCTCCAGGTTGAACTTTGGCCCACCAAACCAGGGCATTGATTACTTCCCTTTACGACACTGATTATTATTCTGCGTGTTGGTATTAGCCACAAAATCTGAACCGCCGTCAGCTTGCTTGCGCTGCCCATATTGGCCTGACCCACCGCATTGTATTGTTGTCCCTTTCCATTACCGCTCTTCTTCCCCTTGCCAGAATTATCCTCATCAGACTCAGGGTCTTTAGTGTTATCAGAGTCGGCATACTTGATGAGATCCGCCATGAGCTCTCCCATGTCATTGCAGTGGCGTTCAATTCGCCCTAGCTTCTGTTTGAGAGGAACGAACCGGCATTTTTTCTCTAAAATTAGGATGGCTGAGCCAGCGTTGATACTTTCTGATGAATGGATAATGGCCGAGATCCGACGTACCCAATGGGCGGTTGACTCATCCTCCCTCTGGATGCAAGTGTCTAAATCAAGAATCGACGTAGGCTGCTTGCATGTGTCCTTGAAATTCTGAATAAAACGCGTCTTCAATTCAGCCCATGATCTGATGGAGTTAGGGGGCAGTCCCTTTAACCAGGTGCGAGCCGGCCCATCCAACATCATGGTGAAATATTTAGCGCACACAGCATCGTTGCCGTCTAACATCTCCATGGCCAGCTCGTAGCTCTCAATCCATGCCTCCGGAGGTTGATCAGCTGTGTAATTGGGCACATTGCGAGGGCCCTTGAAATCCTTAGGTAGACGCTCATTACGCAAAGCCGGCACCAGGCACGGCACACCCACGGTCCTAGAAGTTATCCCAGGTTCTACAGACATCGACGAGTTATGCTGAGGCTGTTGATTAGCCGCTAACTGAGCCGCCAGCTCAGCCTCCCGACGTGCCCTGGCCTGATACACGTAATCCTGAGCATCATTATCAGCACGTGGCGGGTCGTGCCCACGGGGCTGGTTACAGTGTCGCTCACTACTCGAAACCGCCGGCGACTCAATACGCCGGCTGTAACTCCGTCTGGGGCATGGATTCGAATGAATCCGCTTGCGGCTATACGAATAAGCCGCATGCTGATCTACCGCCGTCTAAAGGAGTTCCACGGCCTTCTAGGCTTCAACCGCCGCGGGAGTCTCACATTGCACTGGAAGAGCTGCTAGTCGCGACGCTGCAGCAATCATGTTATCCAGAGGATTAGAGAAATGACCTGGTGGTGTTGACACTCGCTGAGGCGGGGTTGAATTTACACGAGGCGGGTCAGCTACATGTGGTTGAGCCGTCATCCAGTCACGGGCGCCTCGACAACCCGGGTTACCTTGGGTGGGTTACTTGGTCCTGTCCCAGGGGCATTGAAAAGATTCCTTGCATCGTATTCCAAAGGTAGACGACTCTAATGCCTCCTGCGAAGAATGACATTTGATGCAGTCTGATCCAAGCTTAATCGGAAAGCTTCTGCTTGAATCCGTTGTGATTCTACGTCCAAGGCAGCTCGCTCTGTTGTCATCCTAGCGTTCTCAATGTTAAGCTCCTCCTTCGCCTGAGCTATCTCATCTCGTAGTTTTGCGACCTCCACCTTATGTTGTGCTTGAGTCACTGGGGTTGCCTCTGCAGCCAATAATGTTGCCAATGCGTCCAAGAGCTTAGATAAGACCTGCGCCAGCGGGCGCACAGGGTCGTTTGCTCCAGCTGTCGCCGCAGCTGTTGAACAGGAAGTCATTGGTGCCGCAGTTGATGAATTCTGCTCCGGCTGCATGCCGGCCATGAAGATCGCAACTCTGTTTGGCGGTTCATAGGGGTTCGGAATATTGTCGCCATCGGAATAGCCCCCAAGCCCGTCGTCTTACAGTTGATAAATTGAATTGGTCTTGCCGGTTGAGGACTCATCATCAGGGTAGATGGTTGTCTCTCCAGCGGACACAGATCCTTCCTCAAGATCTGTTCCATGAATAAAACCAACGAAAGTGTGTTTCACGGTGGTTTGAGCCTTGGCGGGTCGTGCGCGTCGAGCCATCTTGATGATGTCGGTGCAAGTGTCCGGCTCAGGCTTCGACTCGCCGATCTTGCCGATGAAGACGTGGATTCCGCCGAAGGGGACCCGGTACGGGTATTCGATTGAATCGGCTTCAGGGCCCCAGCCTGCGTCGACGATGTAGATTTTGCCCCAGCGACTCTTGGTCAGTCGGCCCATGGTGTATCTCTTGATCCATGAGGAAGCTGCCCTTCAAGAACTCGAAACCACCGTGCTCTGGCCCCACGGTGGGCACCAACTGTCGTGGACTTAACACGGCAGATGTCCTAGCAAAAGGACTTACATGTGGATCCATCGCAACTAGGTTAGCTTAAAGGGGTTGAACGGGACAAAGGACACAAATTTACCCAGGTTCGGTCCCTCTCAATGAGGTAAAAGCCTACTCCTGCTTTAGTTGTATTGCTTGGGTTCCGATTACCAGGGAGCAAATACACTTGACCTAGTTCCCGATTGATTGTTTGTTGAGCTAACCCGACATCGGGTGACCCCTTTATATAAAGGTTGATGCCTGGCGGCTTACAGAGTCCCGGCTGGCTGACACAGACGTGGCCGGCTCGGTTTCTAACTAAGCTTTCCTTACAGAACAAGTCGTCGCCTGGCGGTTCACACCTCCGGGCCATTGAGTCGTCTCTGGGTCTTGGGCCTTCAATAGGCTTGCTCTATGAACCGCCATCTTCATATCTTCTTGGACCTTATCGGGCCTCTTCATCATTAAGTCGCCAATGATATGACCTGGCCCCTGGGAGGGTCATACCTAGTAGTTATATCCCCAACAGGTCCTATAGGCGCCGTAGGGAGGTCTGGATGGCCGGCATGTGGCCATCCTGGCTATGGGTTGCCGCATGGAGTCCACCTCACCTCTGTGAATAGTGGTAGGAGACGACCCGGGTGGGCTGGGCTAGGCTGCACTGTGCAATGATGGCCCAAGTGCAGAGTGGGTCTTTGCTATTTTTCTTTTCTTTTTTTTGTGTTTATTCTTTCTACTATTATTTCAATACAAAATGATTTTAGTTGTAGATGAAACTTGTCACATAAATGTAGGCAATGTTTTGAGCTAGCCCACCAAGTTTCAATTTATTTTGAAATTTATTAATATTTTTTAAAATTGAGATGGATCAATTTAATGTTGATGGTTCTGTTTAAATGGTATTAAGGGCATTTAAGCATTTCAAATGATGTTGGTATCTTCATGACATTTAGTTACTGAATATTTGCAACAACACCAACATTTTTGTTTTACTATTTGAAGAAATAATAATTTGACTTGCAATTTGAATTTTAATTTGAGTTTGATTTTTTTATCAAGGGGCAATAAGCTTAGCAAAATAAGATGGCATGGCATCATTAAGGTGAAATCACTATAGCTTAATTATAGGGGTGTTACAGTACCTGTAGTATGATAGTGACATGATGTTGACACTTGAACACCACTTGGATCCCCTCTTAATAGTGTGGGATCCTTGTAACTCAAAATTTATATAAAAGATTATGCGCTTCTTCTCTATTGTCATCTTCTTGAGTCATATCTCGTTTGACGTGTCCATGATCGCTACATAATGATGCCAAGGAGACTAATATCATGTTTATTCACTTAGCAACCATAATTAGTATCCTATATGTATTCTGTCATCAACATCAAAATATGATTAAGAGCATAATTGCACTTTTACATTTGCTCATTAAATCTATAATCAAAACTTCTTATTGGTTCCATTTTGATTAGACATGCATAGAATCACATAATGACCATCAAGAACATCAGCTAAATTAATACCGTCTAGCCGCTGGGCCAGGGCCCAGCCTGGACGGAGGCCGGCCGTGTCTTTGTCGATGAACTGTCGCCGGGATAGATCCGAGCAGCTAGAGGCGGATTCAGTACCTGCATGCGACGTGTAGGCATTGACATGGTCGTGCGAACGAGTACCCGACCAATCCATGGCAAGGCGTAGTCGCATGCGGTCGGATTCGCCAAATCCGGCAGCCGCGTGCGCCAAATCTCGCAGCCGCAGATATAGCGGTTGACCGCTGGTGCCGAGGCGAGAGAGGCACGGATCCGACCGTCATGCTCTGGTCGCTGGGCTACACTGTGAGGCAGCAAGTCAGCAAGGTGGTCGAGAAAATGGCGGTGGAGGCTATGGCGGGGGCGGCGGCGAGGGGGGGGGGAAGAAGAAAAACGGACGACTGTGTCCCCGACGGGTGGGCCAGGGGAGGACAAGGGCACACGTCATGCGCGTCTTCTCGTGTCCTTTTTGATGCAAACGCGGCCCAAGTTTAGACCGGAAATGGGTTGAAAGCGGACAGAAAAAGGATATTTGTCCATTTGCTCCCGCATGTTGGGCCGTGTTTTGTGTCTGTTTAGACCCAAACGGACGGGAACGAACCATTTGGAGTCGTGCGTTAGAGTTGGCCTTAGATGGCCAGGTACTTTCTAGGGAAACAAGCCGACCCAGGGTTCAAGTTCTACACGTCACATGGGTGCTCAAATATTTTCAATATTTAGTTCAGTCTTTCTGACATTATTATTTCAATGCTATGACTTGGCATTTTACAATGAAGTGCGTGTGGTGACATTGTCAATTTCAACATGTATTGACTCAACATCACATAACTGCTCCCAGTGGTAGGTATATGTGTGCGCCTTCATAGGGGTGAGTATGTGTGTGTGTTGCGAGTTTATGCGTTGTAACGTGTCTCAAAATAAAATATTAACTATAGTGTATTGGCCAACATTCAAAATTTGGAACTATAACTCATACAACTTCTAGTAACTTGAGGACATATAGTTTAATACATGACCTTAGATATGAAACATTAAGTTGCATATAAACATCAATCGAGAATATTTAGGTGGGGACATGACTCATTAATAACAAAATATTCGCGACCAATATTGATTTCCCCATTTATACTTGGGCGAAGATCGGTGCGGATTTTCTACGCGTGTAAAGGCGGTGGAGATAGGTTGTCCATTGGACACACTTACCTTTTCCCATCTATAAATACCTTATCATACGAGGCATACCAGCACCTAACCACCAGACTATCTAGTGGGAAGAGTAGGAAGATCCCCAATCTCCTCCAGCACCATCTGGTTCTAACCTTCAGGTATATGTTCCATTATTTGTTTTCCTGCCTTGTTTTATCATCAGGCTTCTGGTGCTTTTAGTTTTATCATCAGGCTTCTGGTGCTTTTAGTGTCCATGCTTTACATCCATGAGAATGTTAGAGGTGGATCAATACCAGTATAGGGTGGAATTATCCATTCTAATTTGACATGTTAATCGATATCTTCATCATGTTGTTGTTAGCACCCATCTATATGCATTTATGTATAATTGTTGGCATGTTCATTGTTTATTTTCCATGTTGATGTTATCTAGGCACATCGGTTTTTTCAATCCTACATGTCATAGAAAAAGGAATGAATATGGGAATCTTTGCAAGCATGGCACGATCGATCGTTCTCTGTCATTGTTTCATTTTGAAATAGACAATTTTGTTTCATTATGTTATGCGATGTTTACACTATGAGTTTAGTAATATATTAAGATTTTGCTAGTTGATTCTTTTCAAGAATAACAACGTGCTTTCAAGTACTAATATGTCATGTGTGGATCAAGAATAAAATATATTCAAGTTTTTGTAATTCGTTTAGGTGATCATGGAGCTCAAGGCCAAAGGATCCACCTCTATCAAGGCACTACTTGTAGAGGACATTGAAGTTTGTAGGTTGGTCCTCTCAACAATTCTGCTCAGACTTCACTGTGAGGTTACTCTAGCCATGAATGGGAAGGAAGCTGTTGATTTGTTCCTTGAGGGGAAGAAGTTTGACATTGTTTTGTTCGATAAGAATATGCCCATCATGACTGGTCCAGAGGTAATTAATTCTATATCAATGTATATGCAAGTATTTGGCATGTATTTATATAAGTATAGTCCTCTTATTTACGAAAAATAGACAATATAATATTAATATTGCTCGACAGGCAATTGTCAAGATTCGTGCTATGGGGGAAACTGATGTGAAGATGGTTGGGGTTTCTGCCGATGATCATGCCATGGAGGCGTTCATGAGTGCTGGTGCTGATTTATTTGTGCCAAAACCAATGAGGATGGAGGCTCTCGGCCCTATCATTCAAGAGGTCATCAACAAGAAGAAGAATGACATGGTCTAGCGCAATTCATCTTGCTTAAGCGATGGAGGAAGTAATAATGTATAATTTTTTTTATCTATGTTTGCTTCAGTCTCCATTGTTGTGTTGCTTGTTCAAATGTATCATTTGATTTCGAGAACTTCATGTTAATGGCGAGACATCATTATCCATAATAATAAGGTACCTATGATATATTGGATCGATATAATCTATAGGTCTTTCTATTTTTGGCCAAGGCTTCTCACTAACTCATGTTTCATGTTGTGAGTCATGTACCCTTTTGAGAGGAAAATTATTCGACTATCAATATTTTGTAACTGTTATATGATCCGGATTACCAGTTAATGGTCAGTGTGGCGTATCCAATTAATGGCCGCTAGTATTAATCCATCACCGATCCTTTATATAAAACTATTTGCATACACCCCCATATCTCTGCCATGTCCATGTAAGTTAAATTAACTTGCCACGACATTTTTCTCTAGCCCCGCCATTCAGCCTCGCTGGTGTCGACAAGTTATACATTTAAAATCTTACAATCTACTATGAGGTTTTTTGAAGGAAGTACAGAGGAGCATTGTGTCATCTCCCTACTTCCAATGATTGAGATCGACATGACATACATCCAATCGGGTTCACGCAAAAGAAAGAGGGACGTGCGAGCTGCATAAACGTATTGATCAAAAAATGAAGCAAAGCTTGCTTTGGAAATGAAGGAAAGTTAGTTTAGGGATCTATTATCTCGTTGAGGATCTCCTTCTTGAACAAGGGAGGAGCTCCACGAGCGAGGTAGGGCTTGGGGCTGCCCCAAAGAGCCTTCGACCATCTATGTCACTGCATCTGGCCTCTACTTGAACTATGACAACTGGAGTGAAAAATACACTACATATGTACAAAGAATAGTGATCTTTGATTTTTCCTTTGCATAGCATGATTGGATATTACAAAAGACAACACAAAGCTTACATAGACATGATAACCAGCGGAAGTACGTGCATAAATCGGTAACTATGGATTACACGGTTGTGTGGCTGACAGGTGGGGCCTATTGACTGCTGAGTCAGCAGTCAACAGTCGGGTTGACTGGTCAAACCTGACCAATGGGACCCACTAGTGTTACTTGTGAGCTGCGTTGGGATTTCCTCAAAGAGGAGAGGATGATGCAGTACAGTAGAGATAAGTATAGCCCTCAGTTAAGAACCAAGTTTATCAATCCAGTAGGAGAACCACACAAGACCTCGTGAACAACACCTACACACAAAATAATAAATACTTGGACCCAACGCGATAGGGGGTTGTCAATCCCCTCGGCGGTTAATTGCAAGGATCAAGTGTGATAATGGTAGGCAGATAAACCAAAACACAAAATAAAAGGATGGTAAATAAATTGTAGCAAGGTATATTTGAATTTTAATATATGACAAAGGTAGACCCGGGGGCCATAGTTTTCACTAGTGGCTTCTCTCTCACAGAAAAAGCATACAGTTGGTAAACAAATTACTACAATTGATTGAAAAGCGCATAGTTATGGTAACATTCAAGGCAATGATCATGTATATAGGCATCACGTCGGAGACAAGTTGACTGACTCCTGCCTACATCTACTACTATTACTCCACACATCAACTGCTATCCAACATGCATCTAGAGTATTAAGCTCATAAAGAATGGAGTAACGCCTTAAGCAAGATGACATAATGTATAAAAAGTAAATCCAATCAATATGAATAAACCCCGTCGTTTGCCCTTTAATGGAAACAATGCAAATACGTGTCTTGTCCCTTTCTGTCACTGGGATATAGATCACCGCAAGATTGAACCCATTACAAAGCACCTCACCCATTGCAAGATAAATCAACGTTCGCCAAAACAGACAAATAGATCGGAGATAAATACAAATCTGTAACAATCATGCATATAAGAATTTAGAAAGGACTCAAATAATATTCATGAATAATCTAATCATAAACCCACAATTCATCGGATCCCAACAAACACACCGCAAAATAAGATTACATTGAATAGATCTCCAAGAACATCAAGGAGAACATTGTGTTGAAGATCAATGAGAAGAAGCCATCTAGCTACTAGCTATGGACCCGTAGGTTTGTGGTAAATTACTCACACATCATCGGAAGGGCGGCAAGGTTGATATAGCTCCATGATCGATTTCCCCTCCGGCAGAGTACCGAAAAGGCCTCCAGATGGGATCTCGGAAGAACAGAAAATTGCGGCGATGGAAAATTATTTTGGGTGGCTCTCCATTGGTTGCCCGATGCCTTGTCGTCTCTTCCTTTCTCGTCTGGTGTCCTCCCGAAGCTTCGAGGGTCTCTCTTGTCTAGAAAAAAAATAGTCAAAAAAGTTTCGTGGCATTTGGACTTCGTTTGGTACCGATTTCCTGGAAAACTAAAAATAGGCAAAAAAATAGCAACTAACACTTGACACTAAGTTAATAGGTTAGTCACAAAATATGATATATAATTGCATATAAAACATCCAAGATTGATTCTATAATAGCATGAAATAATAAAAAATAGATACATTGGAGACATATCAACTGGTCAATTGGGTTTAGTCAGCATTTTAATTAGTTTAATTAACTATAATTAGGATGCGAGGCCTAGTGGTCAGTGATAGGACTTAATTAATAGGGTATTATTTAAATTAATTAAATGTTAATATGGGGGCCGTGTGTCAGTGACACATTACATTTTTTGTTATTTCTAATGACGTTCCTAGCAGGTCGGGCCAGCGAGTCAGTGACTCGGGATGGTCCAAACATGGTGGCCCGCCGGCGGTAGAGCTCCGGCGACCAAAGGAACAACAGTGGGGCTCGGGATTGCATCTCCGGCGACCATTTGGGGCGCGGAGGACGTGTATGAATCAGAGAAGCGGCGCACGTGCAACGTTGGCATTGGTTCATCTGGAGATGGCCGGAGTTAGCATCGTGTTGAGGCGAGGCGGTTGCCGGAGCTTGGGGGATCACTACTAGGGAAAACCTTATACACAGCATCTTAGCAGTAGCGCTGGACAAAACAGGACGCTGCTGCTACTTAGCAGTAGCGAGTTTAAATAAACCGCGCTATTGCTACTACTTCAGTAGTAGCACGTTCTGCTAAAGAACGCTTCTGCTATACTTGTACTGGGCGCAGTTGTCTAGACACACTTAGTAGTAGCGCATGTAACCCACCAGCGCTACTGCTACATCCCTTAGCAGTAGCGCTTTTCTCTGAAACGCGCTACTACTGACTTACCTTATCCTAGAGCGGTGCAGTTCCCTCTCGCTCACTCTCTCCCTCTCACTCGCTCTCGCCCGGCCGCGTCGAACCCGTCGTCCGCCGCCGCCGCGCTGCTCCTCGCCGAGGTACTCCCTCCTCCTTCGGTCGTACTCCTCCCACCGCCCCTCCCTCCTCCTTCTCCGGCTGCCCCCTCCCTCCTCCTCCTCGGGCCGCCCCCTCCCCCTCCACCCTCC
>NC_041383.1:57924363-57933982 GCF_002162155.2 Triticum dicoccoides
CTCCTCCGATCCCACCGGCCTCCTCCCCCTCCTCCTCTCTCCATCTTCCTCCCTCCATCTTTTTTTTTGTTTTTTACTATTGTATAATGTAGTTTTTTTACTGCTTTTAGTAAGTGTTTAAAATAGTTAGTAAGTAAATTAATAAACTAGTTGAACTAGTTTGGTTTTAGTAAGAACTAGTTGAATTAATAGAACTAATGTATTTTTAGTAAGAAAATTAATATAACTAGTTGAACTAGTTTATTTTTAGAAAGAACTAGTTTATTTCTATTTATAGTAAGTTTATTTTTAGTAAGAACTAGTTGAATTAATAGAACTAGTTGAACATGTCACATTTGTTGTTATTTTTTTTAGTTTAAGCAATTAGTGATGTTATATGTATGATACTATTCGGGATGTATTAGTGATAACTTATAGGGATTTTGTTTTTGCAGAAATCAAGGAGCCCCTCCATCATCCCCGCCGTCGTCCCCGTCACCGACCCCCTCCGACCTCGAGGTGAGACCAGCCAAATCTCCATGTCAATATGAGTCCTATAAGATATGATGTAGATAAAAACATGTATATCTTGTGTTGCTCAAATAGGATATGTGGTTGCCCAAGTGGACGGTCATGTTTGCAGGTTACACCTCCGAGCGGCCTATGTTTTGCCGGAGTGTTGATTAATTTCTGTTCCGGCAAATTTCAGGCGCTCGGTATGTCCTGTTTTTGCAAAGATCATGCCGGAATTTTCCGTGAATTTTGGCATGACTTGTGTTAGAATATGTAGGAAATATCGAGTGGTCTGGATTTTCTATAAAGATAATTAAACGATTTTTAGGGTTGACTATAAGACTGTCGAGGCCGAAGAATCCCGACTGTTGTCGTGGGGGTCGTTTCTCCTTCTTCTCCGTGCGCTAGACCTTTGTTATGCACTAGGGGAAGGAGGAGTAACGACCATCATCGAATGTCACAAATGTCAGAGAGGAATTAGTGAGGGAGAGTATCCACCATATATGAGAGGACGAATAATCCCGATTGTTGTCGTGGGGGTAGCTTCTCCTTCGTTCCCTTGTGCTAGACAACTTGGTGTAATGCACTCGGGAACGAAAGGAGGAGCTACCATCACCGACGGTCGAATATATACACCAAGTGAGCCTAGAGTTTTCAAGAGAAGACTCGACAGACCCATAGTCAACCCATGATGAATAATAATGATATAATTTAGTTTTTGTAATACATATATTTAATTGTACAAGTTTAATCTTTGAATTATGAACATAGGAAATGTCGTCGGACGAAGAAGGTCCCGGGGAGTGCTCCTGGTGCGGCGACAACCGGGGTTTCTGCGACAGGCCTCACCTGGATGACGATCGGCGCTTCGGCATTAAGCTCGAGGAGGCCTTCGATTGTGAAATGGTACGCTACGACGCTGAGTGTTTTTTTCGTAATTAAGCTCGACTTCTACTACTTCAACGTGTAATTTTTGTCTTTTACAATTCGACTAGCTTATCCCATGCCATGCAAGATGCTATGTCTTGGAGAGGATGAGTTTTGAGGATCATGAGAGGAATGAAACAAAGAAAATTAACCTAAGGACCCATCCTGATATGGATTTTGAGGTAAATCTATGCAATTCTGAGAGCGTATCCAATTTTGGTTGCCCAGGTTGGGAAGCACTTTGCAAGATGTATGATTTTCAAGAGGGTATGTTTGTCACCATGGATCTTGGTGATCCTGACATCGACCAAGATAATTTGGACATCTGGGTTCTTATTGATACGCTTCCAATTCTACCGCTATGTGAGTTCCTCAAACATAGTTATTAAGTAATTTATATTGTTTATTTCAAAATAGTTGACAGCTTATTTCCATTGATAGCTTATTTTCATGCTTCAAAGAGTGTGTGGAAGATGGTAGACAGAACCAACTACACCGATGGCTCTGAGTTAACTTATCAAGAGAAAAATCATCTGGTCGCATATTGTACTGACATTGAGAATTACAATGCATTTTATCAAACTCCTCCAAATTATGGTGAATACGTGTCACTAGTGCACGTGTTGAACAACGATAACTTCCATGGAGATTTCTTGGTAAGATTTTTTACTATTACGGCGTCCATGTATCTTTTGCATACTTCTAAAACTGAACTACATTGCTAACCACGAAGTTATTACTATGTTTTTCAACAGAAAATCCCGATGGATTGTGTGCCTCATTTGATGTATCGGAATGGTCGCCTAGATGTTTTGAACATACCGTCAGGTCGTCCTACGAATCTCACATGTGCATACCGGATTTCTAAGAACGGTGAACACATGATAATCAAATAATGGAAGAAATGTATGGACATTCGTAAGGAGGTTCTTGGAAGCAACATTGCGCGAAAGGTAAGAATTGGAGACAGGATAATCTCCATTCTCCATAATGGAGAGTTAGGGGCTATCTTGTTTTATGCTATTTTACCCAAGAAAATATAGTAGGTCCTAAGAGAATGTAGTAGGTTATGAGGTACAATATGTTTATGAGAGTTGATGATGATGGGTAGTTGTGATTATGTCTAATGACCAACTTGTATGTGATGTCTCATTGATGAAAACGATATCATGAGGAGGTGTTATATGACAATGATGTGTTATGATGATAAGTTGTTAATGATATGATGATGATGATGATGATGATATTTATTATATCATTGGGTGAAAGAACCGTGGATTAGTTTCAAGTGGATGTCCATCCACTTGAAACTAGTCCATGGTTCTTTCTCCCACTGATGTAATGACTCATTATGATGTAAAATCATTCTCTAAATTGTTGCGGTATGAAAACTTGTATAAAGATGCATGAATACAACATGAAATAAAAAAGAAATATGGAATAATAGTAGTAGCGCGTGCTAGTAGAAGCGCTACTGCTAATTACTAGTAGCGCCCATTTTGGAGAGCGCTGCTACTAAGTCGATGTAGCAGTAGCGCGGTCCAGCCCACGCTACTGCTAACCTTTAGCTGTAGCGCCTTACTAGTAGCGCTGTAACCCGCGCTACTGATAGGCTTCAAACACGCGCTACTACTAGGGTTTTCCCTAGTAGTGGATGCTGGCGAGGCTGCGGAGCACGACAAGGCGAACGGACGGTGCGTTGGGTTCATGGGAGCTCCAGGAGCTCGATGTGGTGCTCGAACACAACCTTGGCAAGTAGTGGTTGCGGTGGTGATGTTGATGGCAGCGACGAGCACCGTCTATGGCCAGGGAGCTAGCTAGGGGGCGCACGCGAGCAGAAAGATAGAGGGGAAAGACGGCGGGGCTCATAGTGAGACTATAGAGGTGCAAAGCGGGCTTGGCGAGGCTCCGGTCGGCGAGTAGCAAGGTAGAGCTTGAAGACAACGTCTATCCCTGCGATGTAGGGGCTCCCGACTTGAGCTCGTGGTCGCAGGCGACGTGGGCGACGACGACGAAGCTCCTAGATATGATCTCAAACGAGGAGGAGCTTGGTGGCCACGCGGAGGAGGTCATCCTTGGTGAAGGCGGCATCGGGTTCGTGTGGGAGAAAATAAAAGCAGTGCGGAAGGGGAAGATGGTGAGATAGGGTTCAACACGGGGGTCGCGGGGGCCCTACAGGCGCCGCGGGGAGGTCTGGATGGACGACATGTGGCCATGGGCTGCCGCACTGAGTCCACCTCGCCTTTGTGAATAGCAGTAGGGGACGACCCGGGTGGGCTGGGCCCGGCCACACTGTGCACTAATGGCCCAAGTGCAGAGTGGGGCTTTGCTATTTTTCTTTTCTTTTATTTGTGTTTATCATTTCTTTACTATTTTGCATTTTCTTTTAATACCAAATGATTTTAGTTGTAGATGAAACTTGTCACATAAATTGTAGGCAATGTTTTGAGCTCGCCCACCAAGTTTCAAGTTATTTTCAAAATTTTAAATATTTTTTAAAATTGAATGGACAATTTAATGTTGATGGTTATATTTAAATGATATTAAGGGCATTTAAATAGTTCAAATGATGTTGGTCTCTTCATGACAATTACTTAGTGAATATTTGCAACAACACCAACATTTTTGTTTTATTGTTTGAATAAATAATAATTTGAATTGCAATTTGAGTTTGATTTTTTTATCAAGGGGCAGTAAGCTTAGCAAAATAAGATGGCATAGAATCATTAGGGTGAAATCACTATAGCTTAATTATAGGGGCGTTATAGTACATGTAGTTTGATAGTGACATGATGTTGACACTTGAGCAAACCTTGAACATATCACTTGGATCCCCTCTTAATGGTGCGGGGTCCTTATAACTCAAAATTTATATAAAAGAGTCTACGTTTCTTCTCTTATTGTCATCTTCTTGACTCATATCCCGTTTGATGTGTCCATGATCCCTACATAATGATGCCAAGGAGACTGATATCATGTGTATTCACTTAGCGACCATAATTAGTCTCCTATATGTATTTTGTCACCAACATCAAAATATGATTAAGGGCATGATTACACTTTCACATTTTCTCATTAAATCTATAATCAAAACTTCTTGTTGGTTCCATGTTGATTAGAGATGCATAAAATCACATAATGATAATCAAGAACATTGGCTAAATTAATACCAATATTATCAATATCATGGAATAGCATGGCCTTATTGTACTTTCACATTGGCTAATTAGTCTCCTATATGTACTTTTTCCAATATCATGGAATAGCATGGCCCGGGGCTAAGGTAACTCTAGTGGGAGAGAGTCATGTTATGGGTGACCTTATTGCACAGTTCAGAGAGCACTTGTGTGTGTGATGCAAGTGAACGTGTACAAAAAAGCTATCGTAAAGTTTCGATGTTCGTTCCGTCGTTGACCTATCTATGTTTCTACGATGGCCCAAGAACACGCCCATTCTTTAGACGTAGAGAGACTTTTGAATTGTGAGGTACCATTACGAGTTGTGTTATTCTATGAAATAACTCAAATTTCAAATCATTCACTTGCTTCAACTACTCATGCTATAGATGTGGGAGCATCAACTCCGTTCCTTTGGGCCTTTGAGGGGCGGGAGAAATTTTTGGAATTCTATGAAGGAGTCCCGGGATCCAAGATGCATGCCAGTTTCATACGACCTGGTGGAGTGGCACAAGATCTACCTCTTGGCTTATGTCGAGATATCGATTCCTCCACACAACAATCTGCTTCTCATATCGATGAATTAGAAGAGATGTCAACCGGCAACCATATCTGGAAACAACGATTAGTGGATATTGGTACTGTCACTTGATAGCAAGCAAAGGATTGGGGATTCAGTGGTGTAATGTTAAGAGGTCATGCGGAAGACATTGATAGAAATATTGGGGAAGTTTCCATCAGGTAACAACGGTTCTGCCTAACCCTAAAAAAGCATGCATATGTTGTAAGTGCAGATTTTGCGCGAAGCCTTGGAGACGACGTACCCGGGGCTAGGGTGAGCCGAGGGGGGGGCAGCGTAAGTGAGTGAATGTGTAAGCCCAGTCAAAGATTCCTATTCTAAGCGGGGCGGGCCATCAACCTTCGTCCTACGGACCATGAACGGAGTCACCTCTGGCTTCTGGGCATGTCAGAACGACATGAGTTCATCGGGGTGGAGCACGGTCCGCCAAAATCGGCGTAGGTTAGGTGCTATTGATGGAACATGGTAAGCCCAGCTTTCTCCATATGAAAGTGTTGCAGGCACATAGAGATGTGGGTAGAGGAAGTTTCAAAAAGCAAAGGCCGAGCTATAGGTCACGTGACCTGCACCTAAAAGGTGGCTGACTGGGCTTTCTCCTAGATCAAAGCGGGTCAACTCGCCAAAATCGTCGATCGAATCGGGCGCCCCGGAATGTCAAATGAAAGTGGTCTTTCTACAACCCTATTTATATGATTTTTAGGGCCCCTTTCCCCCTATCCCTCCCTTATGTTTAGGAGCGGGATCTGCCCAAGAACGACATGTGGTGGTACGAAACGCACGGACTCCGCAAGTGTCCCGGACCCTCTGAGAAAGAAACTCCTCAACCATCACAAGATAAAGAAGTATGACGCTCTGTGTCTGACTCTATTGGTCATAGTTCCTTGTTGCGGCCGGTGCTTGTGTGCGCACGTGTGAACCACCAGATCATAAGGAAAGATGCCTCTCGGGACATCTGAGAATGATTCGAGCCATATGAAGTGAAACTCCCACATACTGTTTGTTTCTGGGGGAAGGAGCCCGACAGGGTCCCCCCATTGACTTGGCCCGGGCCTAAGTGGAAGTGCAAAAGTGAAGTGGGCCTACCCATCCCAACCTGGGGTATGCTAGGATTCGCGAAGTGCAGCACCTTACGATGTTCATGACCAATTGGATCTTGACGTACCAGTAGGTACCATAGGAGATCGCTATGATCGTTACTGTATCCATATCGAAGAGATGCAACAAAGTGTTCGGATCATTGTGCAATGTCCTAATCAAATGCCTAGTGGCATGATCAAAGCCGATGATCGTAAGCTATGTCCTCCACGATCTTGAATGAAACTATCCATGGAATTGTGCGCCGTGTGAAACATAGATCATCGTCGTTCTTAACCGAGACTCAGGTTAAGCTCCATCTCGGAACCGCCGTGGGGTTAGGAGTAAAGCATCCTGAGGTTGGCGCATCTCGTTGGGCATGGAGAAGCATTGGGAACCCCAATATTTTTCTTTCGAGCAGTTTCTTTCCCGCCCCCTCGCCCCGGCAAAGCGCTTCGCTTCCGGTTCTTCGGAAGAATCAACTGACTTCTCCCTTCTTCATTGATCTAGGGGAAAGGAAACCGTCTACCAGTTGGGAAGCTAGACATCAAGGTAGTTGCTTGATGAGGATAACTAAGCTGACATGCCGGAGTTGGCTGCTGGCACAAAAGGGTGGTGACTTACCACACCGCAGGCGCACGCGCGGTAGCGTTTGTGGTGGTGCTTCAGGATTCCAATGTACTGCGTCCAGGATTAGAACGAGCTTGCCGGCGAACAACTTCCGTCCCATTCTTTAGTGAGCTGGAGCGCTGCCATCTTATTCACGAAAAACGCGTCAAGCTATCGCTGCGGGTCGAAGCACTAAAAGAAAAGGACCGAGAAATGCGGCAGCATAGGAACCATGGGAACCCGGGAGGGAGAACGACGATATACGGGATACGGGATCCTTGCAGTAGGCTGGACCAAAAACCAGCCAAGAGAGGGCAGCCTTTAGAAGCAACGGGTTGGGAAACCAAGAGAAGGCTTGGCCTTTTCTTATCTTCTTCCTGGCACAAAAAGAGGGATTAGCATTATTGACCCCATGAAAAAGCACTAACACCTTCCTCATCGTGGCTACGAGCACCAAGAAAAGGCTTCCGCAACGGGAAACCGGCTACTAGTTAGGAAGTGAATGTAAGGTATCAAGAGGTCCCTCACAGTCAAGTGCAATGCAATTGCCCCCTATTAGTCAAGTACCCCTCTTCCTATTTAGTTTAGGGGTTAAGGCGCGAAATGGCTTGATGAACCCTTCCATTCAGCACGCACCGGCCCCATTTACTTGCAACTCGTAGAGGCTGTAAGTAAACAGGGCCCCACTAAATACGAAGTGACGATGGGGTTGAAGACAAGATGACTTTCGGAAACAACAAAATTAACTCCCATTTTCTAGTACATATTTCTAAACTGCTTGTATGACATACACTTCCAGTTTTTCATCTCTTGTGGAACGACTTGGGAAAGTTGCCTAGAAAAACAATAAAACTCCTGTATTCGCCCTTTCTTGCTTGCCCCTAACCAGAATAAAGGTCACAATGAAACTTTGATAAATTGGACTCCACTAAGACCCGCTTGATATGAGTAGATTGCCCCAAGTATTTTACTTTGACAAGATAAAATCACTTGTTTTTTTAGCTATATGAGAAGGAGCTGGCATGTACCCGAACCCCCCTCCTAGTAGCAAAACAGATCAATACCTCGATTCATATCTACTCATCTGGCAGAAAAAACATAACATAGCATTTCTCATAAATAGACAGTTTTCGTTGAAACGATCATTTCCAAGTTCAACATGTTGTTTCCCTGTGAAGAATTCCGCTAGCCTGGCATGCCGGTACCAAAATACTACCTATGCTGACAGCTAGCAATAGATAAGCCATCTAGCTTCTCTCCGCTACGGTGACGGCTTACAACTTGCTAAGCAGCTAGAAATATCTACGCAGAGCAACATGGCAAAATCACCTCAACACCCGACAATTAGAGGTTATTTGATCTAATACCAAAAGCTAAGTGACCAAAAATTGATTATTCAATAGAAGCAAGCATAAAGAAAATAAAGCATTAATAAATAATACTCCCTTCGTCCCATAATATAAGATCTTATTACATCCAATATACTCAGTCCCATAATATAAGATCTTATTACACCATGGGATGGAAGGAGTAGAACTCAAGGAGCATTGAATTAAGAGGGAGGAATAAACTATAACAAATGCACAGAAAGTAACTCAAAGAAAATTGAGGAGTTTCTAAAACAAACTCACGTTTCATAGGTCTGCACCTCCAGTATTATTTGCTCAATCTCTACTCGGGCATGAAATGCAGATTTTGCCGCAAATGATTGCAAATGTTGTGCCAAATTAACATGCCTCTGAATAATACAATGTGTCATAATTAGTGGAAGCAGAGGTAAACAAACTTAGATATTTAACTAACTCACAGCTATCTCCGGTTAGCGAGTCTAACCTCTTCACAAAATCCTTCAGCTCAGAAACCGACTGTGTCTGTTTATGAAAAATATTTAGATAACTTCCCTTTAAGCAACAAAGAAACCAACTGGAATACACATGCAGATACTTTGGATGCTAAACAGCAAATTCCCTGATGGGATATCCAAAGTACGTGGTTCTCATAAAAAGGGACAAACTTATAATTTTATCCTAACACTTGTGTTCATCACTCCTTACCCCAAATGTAACATCAAAAGCCAGCAGCATCTCCAAATACAACAATTCAAATTTTGACAAATCACTCCATCAAGTATACGTGAGACATGTCCCCCAAATATCCAAATCGAACAGTTCAAATTTTGACCAAACATTATGTGAAGTATCCGCGAGACATGTTCTCTGAATTTCCACATCAAAAAAACATTGCGTGAAGATTAAAGAGCTGCCAAACGGGCAATATTATATGATAGTTCTGAAGTTAACAGTACAATATTTTCATATTGTACATGCTTAGTGGTCCTTTTTCTTCTTCAAAACTGTCACATCTGATAGTTCAATTCATGCCAATGTAATCATATTTACAGTTTTACACTACGAAAACATATCGTTCGAAATGAACACGGACCCTTGTTCTGAATATGGTAACAGACAGAATCATTAACCATATTTCAAAATAACTGCAGCGACAGCAACCTGTCAATGCAAACACCAACAACAAAAATGATGTCTAACTCTAAAAAAAATAGAAAATGGAAGATTTTATTACCCCTGGCCTCTGCAACCTAAGATGCATATAACCAACAACCTTACTACGTTATCCATTACAAAGAAATCAAACTTTTTTTTTGAGAACTGATGACAGTGAGCAACTCTCACTGCCTTTGTATTAAAATAATTAAGGTTAGGGGGGTTAGAGTGTCCAGGACTGTACAAAATTACATGTT
>NC_041383.1:57934423-57939951 GCF_002162155.2 Triticum dicoccoides
GGGGGGGGGGTGTTAGATATACAACTCAACAAAACAGAAAATCAAAGCAAGTTGACAATGGAAGTGATGCAGGGGGCCAACTCCTGCCTTGCTCTATGAACCAGCATAGCAAAGTCCTTCTTGAATCTGTTCCTCCAGGAATCAAAGGAAGGCTGAATCCCCCTGAAGTGTTTGTCATTTCTCTCCTTCCGGATCCCCCAAGCAGCAACTGTGAAAACTTCCAAAAACATCGGCCCTGTCCACCTGTCCTTGCCTTCATGCACCATTCTAATCTTCAGGGTCACTTGGCCAGTGTATCCCCAGCGCAGCCCAGCACCTCTGACTAAAAGGGCAAGTGAAAAAGAGATGAGCAATGTCTTCCTCGGGCGGCTGGTTACAGAGAAGACAGGCATAGTTATCATTATGGATTCTGAAGTGTCTACGCCGAAGCATATTCCTGGTATTCAGCCTGTCAGCCAACAACAGCCACAGAAACACCTTCCATTGCATTGTGCACTTGGTTTTCCAAATCAAACCAAAGACCTCATCTGCCTGAACCTGACTAAAGCAGTACTCATAGTATTTGGAAGATCGAAAGTTTGTTCCTCCCCAAACACAGGACCATACATCCCTGTCCTCAGTCAATCCCATATCAAGAGTTTCCGACTGTATCTGAATTACTTCATTCTTAGCTTCCAAAGATAGGGGCAAGTGGAACACCTCACCCAATCTTTCCGAAGACAGGAGATGTCTAACAGACACATCTGGATTTCGAGCAAATGAGAAAGCTCTCGGGTATCTGTCTTGAAGAGTATGTGTGCTCCAATTGTCCTTCCAAAACAAGATCGTATCGCCAGAAAACACTTCAGATTTAGTGATCCCTCTGTATATATCAGATATTGACATAAGGTCTCTCCACCAGAAGGATCCACACGGGTCAGAGGCATGAGGTATTTTGTCCACATAGTATGAGTCCCAAATCAGTTTGACCCAAGGAACATCATGTTTATTATAAAACTTGTGAAGTTGCTTTAACAGAAGCCCTTGGTTCTGGGTTTTAAGGTCAATGATCCCCAGCCCACCTTTGCTCTTGGGTTTGCACACCATATCTCAAGCTGCCAAGGAGCTACCCTTGATCCCATCGTCAGATTTTCTCACCCAAAGACACGATCTCCTCAGCTTATCAAGGTGCTCAATGATCCTGGGGTTTATCTTGATGGAACACATGGCATAAACAACCAGGGAAGTGACCACAGAGTTGAGCAGCGTAAGCTTGGAACCATAGTCTAGAAGCGAGACTGCAGCGTGCATCTTACGCTGAACGGAGGCTACCATTGGCATTAGATCATTCAAGCTCGGGCGTGTGGTACCCATGGGCAGCCCCAAATAAGTGAACGGCATGTTGCCAATGGAGCAACCAAAAATTGCAGCAATCTCCCTTGCCAGCGCCGGGTCAGAATTGATGGGCACTAAAGTCGACTTGTGGAAGTTAATTTTCAGCCCCACCGATTTCGCGTAGTCAACTAGGATGGACTTCAGAACTTGCGCTTGAGAGACAGAGGCCGGGAGCACAGCGATCGTATCGTCTGCATACTGAATGACAGGGTAGTTGCTGTCAGAAGTGGGGAGAGGTAGCTGAAGCAAACCATTCCGCGTGGCATCATTGGTCGCTGACTGGAGCAGGTCCGCTGCGAGGACAAAGATCAGAGGGGACAAAGGGTCGCCCTGTCGGACCCCACAAAGGCAATCAAACTGTTTCCCGGTGTTCCATTGAGCAAAACCGAGGAGCTACCAGAAGAAAAAATGCATTTGATCCACCCCAACCACCTCTCATCGAAGCCCATATGTTTCATGATCTCAATCATTGGTTCATGCTGGATGGTATCGAAGGCCTTCGCAAAGGCTAGTTTCAAGATGCAACACGCTCTCCCCGACGACTGGCACTGATGTATGTATTCAAACGCCCAGGCCAGGCAGTCCTGGATCGATCTCCCCTTCAAAAAACCGTATTGGTTCCGATGTATGATTTTGAGAACCAGCTTCTGCAGACGGTTAGCCAGCAATTTAGTTATCAGTTTCAGGCAACAATTGAGCAGCGTGATGGGTCTGAAATCATTGGCGGTTTCAGGCGACTGGGTTTTCGGGATGAGAATTATGAAACCCGAGTTCAGACTCCTGAGATCAATGGTACCCGCATAGAAGTCATTGCATAATCTGTAGAAGTCATATTTGATAATGTGCCAGCACGACTTCAGAAAACACCCGTTAAAGCCATCCGGGCCGGGCGCTCTATCTGATGGCATCTTTCTAACCACAGTGTCAATCTCCTCGCGTGTGAAAGGCGTGGTTAGTTCCTCCAGCCCCTCCACCTTAATGATTCTAGACAGATCAAATTTCATCTCAAACTCCCCTTTCGTGCCCAATCTCTCTCTGTAGGTACTGAACAGCTCATTGGCTTTACCCAAATGATCTGTTACCAGCGAGCCGTCCTGAAGTTTCAGCGAGGCTATGGAGTTCTTGCGATATCTTTCCGAGGCCGCTGAATGAAAGAATTTGGTGTTGTCACCCCCGCAAGAAAACCATCGGACCGTATACCTCTTTTTCCAATATTCTCGTTTGTAGTCAAGGAGGGTGACTAGGTGGGTTTTTAGAATATCTCTGAAGTTTGCTTCTGGGACTGAGAGTGGCCTTTTGTCCTCGATATTGTCAAGTTCCAGGAGAGCCCAGTTGGTGTTATCAACACACAGGTTCAGCCTAGAAATTCGTTTACTCCAACGTTTAAGGGCATACCTTAGATTCTTGAGCTTTTTGCACAAGAGTTGAGCTGAGTTCGGTGCAAAGCAATGTTTCTCCCAGGTTGATCGAACCAGCTCAAAGAAACCCGGGTGAGAAATCCAGAAGTTTTCAAACCTAAATATCATACACTTAGGTACCGAGGATTCAATCGAAATCACACAGGGTGTATGATCAGACACTGGTTTGGGAAGGGGACCCACTGTGGTGTTTGGATAGTTGGATGTCCAGTTAGACGAGGTGAAGAACCAGTCAATTTGTTCAAGTAATGGATCAGACTGCATATTACTCCACGTATATTGCCTGCCCTTAATTGGTAACTCAACCAGAGCCTGAGCGTGTATGAAATCATTAAACGTGAGCATATCATTAGCATCCCCTCCTGGCTTGTTGCGATTATCTGGCGCTCTAATATAGTTGAAATCTCCACAAAATAACCAGTCCTCATCGTCAGGTATATCCAGATCAAACAGCCAAGATGTGAAATCGGATCTGCCTTGCCCAGCGCAAGGTCCATAGATATTAACAATTTTCCAGGACTTGCCAGTTTGCACAGAGGTTAGCTGAATGCCCAATCAAAAAATTCAGAGCAAAAAACACAACCAGAGAAAACAGAGCTATCCCATAACACAATGAGACCACCAGAGGCCCCTTGGGAGGGCACAACCTCAAACTTATCAAATTTTTTCGGACCGAATAGTTTAACAAAAGCTAGATCAAAAGTAGCACGCTTAGTTTCTTGCAGACAAATAACAGAACATTCACTAGAACTGATAGCATTGCGCAGCGCCAAAACCTTCTTGTCGGAGTTGATCCCTCGGACATTCCAGCATAGAACTTTCCACGCCTTAAGCTGCATCCAGGCCACCAGTGTTGCTCTTATGCATCTCTTGCGTAGCAAGCAGCTTGTCTTCACTCAACTGGCTTGGATGAACACCACACATATTAGTCCCAATGGACTGAATAGCATGGATAGGAGTGGGGGGTGGGACAGTATCAGATACCTTTTCATTTTTCCTAGCAGAAGAAGAGCCAACAGTATAACGGCCAGTAATAGAAGGGTCCTTCCTTGGCTTGACCTTGGAAATTGGCAATCGCTTGTCCGACATCGGTGGCACCCTGAACCCATCATATTTGTTTGCGCGTGCACTACGACGAAGGAGAACCGTGTCCACATTGGCTGTCTCCTTGAGCATCATACGCCCGATTGGGCCTGCATCCTGATCCACAGAGTCAGGGACCTCCAAATTCACGTTGGGGGCCAACCTTGGGGTGTCAAGCAAAGGCATATCAGATGTAGGTTCTCCAAACCAAGCAGACAGAACAGTCACCTTTCCCATCTGAAATACTGAACCAAAGATGCGTCCGAAGACATCAACTTCAGGCCGCATATGAGCAAGCACAGCCAAGCGCATACGATCCAAATGGAGCTGAAAACCAGTGAAAGGGTTAAGAGGATAGCACGCTGTTTGAGGGATCTCAGCAGGTAGTATAGCTCTGGTGTATATCCTCTTTAACATCCCCCCCATCCATGTGAGCAAGTCACTGTCAGCGACAAAGAACACAGCAGAAACAGAGCCTCTAGCTCGGACAAAGGCATGGGCTGCAGAAGGGACACCATTTATGAAATTATCAGCCAACTCCTCGACATAAGAAAGCTCAGACCATACATCAGACAGATTGTCAACCAGATTATGTTCTTGCTGCACACCATCCATCAAAGACGGACCATCATACTCAAAGTAAGTTCTGAAACTGAATCCTGTGTACGGCGGTGGCACCACTGGCCACGGACTCCAGCCAATGGCATGATCCTGATCCTGGACATGCTGATTGCCATTCCACGCTGCCTCATTAGCTGCTTGCTGGGCCTCCATCTCATTGATACGAGCTTGTTGCATGATCGTATAGTAGGGCAGAGCGTACGGGTGCGGAGAAGCATTGAGGAGAGGGGGATTATCCTCTGTTCCTTGCAGACCAGGTACAGTATCTCTGCCATTCAAGACATAAACGGGGACAGACCAAGAGCGACCCAAACCCGGCAACAATCCAACTTTAGTGACAAGCAGACTATGTGGGACTTCAGCAACATCCTTAATGTGGCACTTGACTAGAATCCTAGCTTTATTCTCGTTTGGTCTTGGCCATGACAGCAGTTTGCCAAAACGCGAGACCGCCTTATGAACATAATGTTCAGTCATGTAATCCATAGGAAAAGCAAGCATCAAGATCCAGACTTCATATTGAAAAGCAGGCATTCTCATGTTAATCCCCTCGTCATGGGGGATTAAAGTGAAGTAAGAATCATCAGTCAATGCATGCGGCCCCTCTCTAATGGCGTCATCTCTACTCTGAACATCAACAAAAGCAACACAACCCACCGCGATCGGATAAACAAACTCGTCCTCAATCTGATACTCCAAATCCTCCCTAATAATCCGGCAGACTTCTTCTAACCAAAACCTTTTCTGATGATCTAGAACAGGGGGAGTGATCTCAATCAGTGCATGCCTCTCGTGGTTCAGCGGCGCCTCATCCACCACCATGGTGCTCCTCTGCAGGCGATGATCTGGCCCACGCTCAATGTGTGAGCCGACGGGAGTGAAGGCGAACGGCCTGACTGGAAAGTTCGCCATGGCGATGCCAGTAGGGTTTTTCGAGGACTCCTGTCTTGGAGCAGGGGATGCAGGGGCAGAGGAGGAGGAGGCGGATGACACTGGGGAGACTGATTCTGATTGGGCCTCCAGGGCGGTGGA
>NC_041383.1:57940307-57943934 GCF_002162155.2 Triticum dicoccoides
GCAACATGGCCCAACAAGTTACACGAGCTGCATCTCTGGATGCCAGGACAGCTACGGCTCAAATGGTCCCTGCTGTTACACGCTAGACAGGTTTGGCGTTTACGGCCCAACATGCATGCGCCTCCCCGATCAGGAGGATATTCTGGACATAAACATTGATCGATAAGGCGGATACAACGTTGGCAAAAAAATACCTAGGCAGTCCGGGGCAAGGTGGCCATGACGCGAGCATTTGTAGCATTTGAGCAAACGAGAGTCAATATAATCTTGAGTTGGGACATCAACAATCTGGACCATAGAGGCGACTTCAGCATTAGAATAACCCGCTTGCCAACCGTCCAAAATATGGTATAACGTTTCGTCATAAATGGAATCCCAGTATGAATCACGAAAACGAGATACCTTGAAAGAAGGCAGGACATGCACATTTTCCTTTCCAGAGCAAACAAAATCTCCCAACCGGATATTCAGCTCTTGATCCGCAATCACCGGAAAATTGAACTGCCCAAAAAAGATTCCTTCAGCGGCAGGCGGTCGACTCAACTCCGGCGAGGAACTTTGTGTATCATCATGTGAAGGCGCCAAATGTTGAGCAACTGAATTCAGCTGGTCAAATTTACTTTGTTGATCTTGGAGCCATTTGGATTTGATAGCCAAAGAACGAGATCCCACCTCATGAAGAAAACTATCCGCATGCCAACCAACTTCATGATGAACACCAGCGTGATCAGGGACTCCACGAAACAGATGAAAATGACAGATAAAATCTGGCCAAATCCGATCCTTAAGACCATAAATAAAGTGTCCCACACGGTTGGAGGCAACCGAGAACCGAAAACGGCGATCACTTAGTTGCAAAACCCTAAACCTTGAGGCGAGGCCGCCAATGCAAGATTGGAGCGCTAGGGCCACAGATTCCTCAGTCAACTTGAATGAAGCCGACGAGAAAGAAACAACAAGGAAGAATTCCTTGGAGGATCCAGGGTTTGCCGAAGAGAAGTGCACCGAAGACCCAAACTTGGCACGTACCTGAGATTCAATCGCCAATCCCGGAGAGAAATCCCAATGAAGGAGACTCTCCATCAGAAGATGGTGGATGCCACGGCCGGAGTGGCCCGTGACAGGGGAAGGGGTGGTGGTGGCCGCCGGCGCCGGGGTGGCCACCGGCGGTGGTCGCCTAGGGAGTCGCCTAGGGAGTCGCGGGGGGACTTTCCTTAGAAATCAAACTTTGATCTTGCCAAAAAGAGGGTAAGATCAAAAATATAGACTGACTAAGATGAACTCCCAAACTATGACCCTATATAACAAAACAATTCCATGTCAGCCCAATATCTCAAAAAAATCAATCATAAAGTGGTTCTTTATACAAACAGGGATTCAGTCAAATTTCTCAAAGAAAATCAGCTGAAGATGGTGCTCCTTATACACTAACACCATATTTGGAACCTTTTTATTCAAAAGTAATGTGAAGGATTCTAGATAAGCCTATCCATCCTAGTCAACATATTAACACCATCATATACATGAGACACATACTGAAGGCACTAGAGTTTGAGAATGAGTCAATGTTGTTCCCAATTTGAACGTTCGAGACCAAACCTGCAATTGACTCCAGGCACCGGTGGTGACTGAACTATGCTACAGCATTTTCAGGCACCATAAGAAGGGAGGCACACTAACACACACCTATAACCGCAATACCAGATCTAACGAGTCACTAAGCAGGAGTAAGCATGATGCTGGAGCTGAATTGAGAATAAAAAATACGATGACATGTAATCCACCTTAGAATCTCAAATACTGAAACACGCAAAGTAGATGCCCATAGTGAACCAAGGTGGAACTGATCGTAAATGAACAAATCTTGTGGGGGCACACGCGGACGTGGCAGACCGCACACAAAGAGGTAGGCATGGTGGATGGGCTAGGGGTTGCTTCGCTCTTAATATCATGCTAGCTTTCAAGGAAGAGAAGTTATCACAACTATATGCATTGTATTGTATTAAGCATGGTTAAATTTATACAAGAGTCACGGACCACATGGGCCTAACCTACTGCTGGGTGGACCTAATCGACATTCATGAGAAATATTAAAAGACAGTACATACTACTCCCTCCGTTCCTAAATATTTGTCTTTTTAATGATTTCAAATGGACTACCACATATGAATGTATATAGACATATTTTTAGAATGTAGATTCACTCATTTTGCTCCGTATGTAGTCACCTGTTGAAATCTCTAGAAAGACAAATATTTAGGAACGGAGGGAGTAATACACAAAACGATGCAAAATTCTTTAGTTCTTACACTTACATTCGTTGATTTTACTTCTGCGTAATCTTGCTGAATAGAGGTTGCCTTTTGGCGGACGACCTGCAGTCAAAACAATTTGCAATGACCATAACACGATATTATTTATGTCCGCTTGCATAACAACCAGAACAACAACATTAGTGCAAAGCTCATTCACACAAGATAAGCAAGAGGTAAAGCCAGTGGAGTGAACCTGAACTACAACATGCAAGTTGAGGTGTCGAATCTCCTTGTACAACTTATCACTGAAAAGAGAAGAACAGCGACATAAATTTATAGCTCCAAATCCATGCATGCTTATGTACATAGAAGCATTGCACATGCATAACTTTCAATCTAAGAAGGTTCGAAAATGTATTTATACATATGCAAAATTCGAGTCTTCAGAAATGCACTAAAAAAATTAAAACCAATATCATGGGATGAAAATGGCAATAATATACACGTATAGAGGAAGCTTCCAAACAGCAAAGCAACAATTCTTGCACACACAAAAATGTTACACCCCACATCGTTATAACAGTGTTCATTGTTTGTTTTCCCAGATAGTACATACCAAGGATAGTTTACCTTGAATTGAGTGGAACCTTGACCTTTTTTCCATCTTGTTGAGCACCCATAATGCTGGCATCAACTTCCACAGATCCATTATGAATTTCCAACATCTGTCGAATAAAACATAATCGCATGATCCATTCAAAGCTACTTTAAATTTAGATTTGTAATGGAAATGCAGTGGCAGGATGGTAGAAATTCAGTTCATTTTGGTTGCATTGATTTACGCAATAAACATCGCACAACTGCCATTCATGCAGCGGATACACCTGAGTTAATGTTGCTCCAGAATCATACAAACAATACTGATAAAACCGAGAGCAACCCAGCCAATGAGCTAAAATCTTAAGCAACACCCTGCTGCAAAGACAAGTATAAGTATGCAGCTGCATAGGCGTTTCCACTTGGTCTAAGATTAACGAGTTCACCATTTACCAAAATATCATTGCACCCTGCTCGTTCTAACACAATTAAAACTAGTATGATCACTGCTACCATTGCAATGCATATAACCTAGCAAACTAGGAGGGTAAAAGAGTACATACGGGAAGTATCTACTTGCATTTCACATCTCTTGTTCAAGACAACAATCCAAAGCAAGGTGGACATTACTTAGAGCATCTCCAGCCGTTCGGCCCCCCGGGGCGCAGAAAAACCGCAGCCTGGGGGCGAGCCGGCGCTAGTTCGGCCCCTGGGGCCGGCCTAGCTCCCAGTCACGCCCCCAGCCCCCCCCCCCCAGCCACGGCAAAATTCAAAC
>NC_041383.1:57944138-57944893 GCF_002162155.2 Triticum dicoccoides
GTTCCCGCGCCCAAAATAGACGCCACAATCCGGCGATCAAGCGGCCTAGATCGGCGGTCGGATGAAATGTTCGGCGTACAAAAAAGCAGGAAAGGACGGACGGAAGCGCGCATCAGGCAGCGAGGTCGGCCTCCAGCGTCGCCGGAGTCGGCGTGCGCGGGCTTGACGGGGCCTCTGTGCTTGGCGGCGTGGCCTCTGCGCTGCGGGCAGTCTCGACGGAGAGGGGGCGTCGGGGAGGACGCGTACACGGACGGCGAGTAGTTGTATGGAGGGTACTGCACGCCGGCGAAGGCGGGCGAGGGCGTGCGCTGGGCCGGGTGGCCATGGGGAAAGCGACGTTGGGGTTGAACCCACCGTGTGCGTCCCCGTCGGCGTAGCCCGGCGACCCCCAGGGCGCGTACTGCGCGTGGTTGCCGGGGGGATTCATCATCCCCGCGCGAGCCGCCTCAGCCTCGGCCTGGTCAGCGCCAGCGCCAGCGGCGCCCGCAGCCGCGCACGCCGCGTTGTCACGGGCCTTCTTGGCGAGGGCCCTATTCCGCCGGTCGGCGGTGACGGCCTCCCGTCGCTGTACTTCCACCCTCCAATCGACATTTGACATGCCCGGCGGCTTGGACGACGGTGCCCTCGGCTTCCTCTGCTTCGGCTGGGTGACGGAGGCGGTCGCGGTTGCCGCGCGCGGGGGACGGCGTACTTCTTCGGCGGCATGGCGTCCGGCTGGGAGGCGAGCGGGAGGGAGAATGGCGGGAGGGAGAATG
>NC_041383.1:57945228-57985357 GCF_002162155.2 Triticum dicoccoides
GGGGGGGAAGTGGGGGAAAAGCGGGAAGAAACGGCGGGAAGAGGCGCTCGACTCGCCGACAGGGCGAACCCGCACGCCCCTTTTCGCTTGTGCCGGCGCCCCAGGCGCCCCCCAGGGCGCTGGGTTCTGCCTGGGTCCGCCGGCACCAATTTCGACCCGAACCGGCGAAAAACGGGCTTCGGGGGGGCGACTGGGCCGTTTTTTCGGCGCCGGCGCGAAAAAAATGCCTGGGGAGGGCCTGTTGGGGGCGCGGCTGGAGATGCTCTTATAAGCTAGATATTATCAGTTAGTTCAGTCAGGATACGACATTCTTATGCAGCTCAACTCCAGTAGACATCTGGATAGACAAATATTAAATGACAAATCAGTCATCGATTAGGATAACAATAATGTGTAGGACCCCCTCCATCCAGGGTTGATGTTTCTGGCATACAGTTCAGTATACACCTTTGACCACATTATCTCAAAAATTATTTAATAAAGAAATCCACCAACAAAGGCCAGTCTAAACAACTTTAGTGTATATTAGTTGTCAAATTCACAACAGTTTGACTGCATACATTTTAAAATGACATCTATTATGAAACTAGGGTAGTAAACATGAAGGCTCAAGGAACCATTACCAAGTAACGACCAGAGTTTTAGGTGGCCTTTGGTGGCATCCTGTGATTTCCATCTGCAACTCTAGGGTTTTTAAAATTTACTACATGTCATTGGTAGAGATCAGGGAGGTATGGACCTGGGGACTACAGCCGGACGGCTGCGACACTAGGGTGGATGGCAACAGCCGTATGTATCAGCTAGTGTAGATAGCTATCACGCAGTTATGCATAGAGTAGATAGTTACCAATTAGAGATTGGGTTTGTTAGTATATAGCCAGCAACCAGGTCTGATAACTTCCCATCCAAACAATGAGAAATCAATCTATTCCTTCCCAAATGTATCTCCCACCTATGATCTAATCGCTTACCCAATCAGGCCGACTCCATTCGGACACTCTCCGGCAGTGTTTACCCCGTTGAGTACTGTGGTTCACAGCATACATACTGCTGAATTCATTACAAGGCCTACACTGCTGCACGCATGATCTGGTGGAGGAGCCACAACAAAGATGGAGGTGGCAATAAAAATGTCTTATTTTGACTGGCAAAGGAACACAAACTGTGTGGCGTTCCGCATCAACCCCAACATAAGAGAAAGCAATACTAGAAAGCCAGGAACATGCTAGCTCGAAGAGTCATACGTTCACATGTTATCAATCAAGATTCAACAGAGAAAGCTAATAGATCAAACACTTGTGACTTACAAGTAATGTCAGTATCAAAAACTTCATGGCCTACCTCATCTAATAGACCTTCATACGTTAGCTGAGAGCACATTGGTGTCACCATATCCACCTGAATGAATAAAAGAAGATGCATTCCAGAAGAGCAGAAGACATCAACAGAAAATATATCACACATTCACACCTAAGATCACTATAATTTATAAAACTTTGATCACTTAAAAAACAGTGAAAAGGTTCATATATGCTGAGAAAAGCAAGAAATTATCACAAAGTGTGCAACAGAAAATTACCTCTCTATCTAGCAAAATAACGGTGTCTATCTCTAGAATCCCCATCTAAAAGCACCACAAAGTTAAAATTAGGCAATCAGCTGAATATAGAGAACTGAGTCATGAAAGGTTGAAATCAAATGGCATTACATTATCCATGCTGACTGGGTCTTCAAGTTGCATATGGTTCAGCAATTCTGCAGCTTTGGTTGATGCTACACCCTCGGCTCTAATATTGGGGATAACCCTGAAAGCAAACTGGAAAAGAAACCTTATACGTGTAAGAGCAACACTTTATGAATTTGATGGAAGCCAGTTTCCCACATTGAAATAGGGTGGTAGGCTTTCTAGTAAACGAAAGATTGTGTCAAAAAACTTGAGAGATTGCAGATGCAGAGTTGGTAAGTAATATGCAAACGTCAAGTATAGTGGTCGATCGCAACTTAGTCTATCCATAACAATATTTCGGCCATAAACTAATGAATCACAAATGGAGTAATCATTATTTCAAGTACAAAACACTCCAAACACAGGAAGGGAAGACATACATACATACCTCTAACTTATGGATAGCTTTTGCAACATGCCAGACAGAACTTGTATATCCTTCAATAAGGCATTCCTGAAAATCACAAATGCTCCAATGAGACCCATAAAATGTTTGAAAAACATGCTACACCAATTATGTTGCTGTACCTGCAAGGAATAGTCAAGCTCCAAAGAAAGGACATCCTCGTCCAAAGGAACTAGATACAACGGATATTCTCCAATTGTCAACTTTTGATGAACTTTCTCTTCCTGAATCTGTGCAGCAAAAAAAAGATGAGAATTAAATTGAAGATGCCTTAGTGCAAAGAGAAATTTATGGAGTGGATTCCTGGATTCATGTGTCCTAGGCTCCTAGCTCACAATATTTTGAGAACAATAGCTAAGCATGTGTTTGGGCATCCGCGAGTTAAGGGGAAGAAAAACTTGCCACGATAAGATTACTACTATAAAAAGGAAAATGTCTACCAATCATCAAAACAACAGGACAGTATAATTTTTTGGCACCTGAAAGTATGTACATGGTATAATAATTGCATATGGGCTATGAATGATGTGTTTACCAATTTGTAAACATTTATTTATTCCTCAACAAATATTACAACTCGGAAAAAATCTATATTGAATTATGATTTACAATTGTCTGTGCCATCCATAATCAGATATTTGGTCATTAGCATTGCAGACACATGGCAATTCAGGGGAGATTACAAAAGATAGGTTAGAATTTATTTATTTTATTGTACATAAAAATAGTTAGCATTCCTGGATCCTCTTCTGGCTAGTCAAATTCGATACTCCTTTATAAAATACCAAACAATGGTGACGAAGTTCAAGAGAAATTGAAATATGTTATCGCTAGTTTAGACTAGAAGATCATAGCCAGCATTATGAATTAGTGTAAATGCAAGCTCAAGCTTCTCAATTTTAATTGTCAAAACAACACAGCCAATGGGTCACGAATTAAAGTAAAAGGGCATCAGCTTTATATAACAGTGAAGCAGCAGGAAGTCTGAAATCCTTGAGAAGCTCATTCAGATTGTAAAGAAATATTATATGAATAATCTGTAACAAAAGTTCCATCCTACGGTAACTACTGTACATGTCACTGGTATGGATAAAACTGTATTTGGGAAGAAATAATGCAAAGATTTATGGTGTTCAGATTGGAAAAACATTTCAGGCCTGGCAAGCATCATCAGCAATGAAAAGAACACGTGTTCAGTTAATACCTGCCATGTCAACATTTTAGTACATAAGGTCGTATTCATTGGCATCATGTCTAATAAACCTATTGGATTAAGAACTACAGGAATACACTCGGGAACACTCTGAAGGACTGATTCCGTCTTGCCAAACTTCAAAAACCTAGTCAAACAAAGCTTAACTATAATTATGATATCTACTAGTGCAGATTTCACCCATACAAGATGGAATTCCATTCTTTCTGTGCATTAGTAATGTATGAGATCAATAAATTCCACAGTACACACATGCCATCCATACAGGACAATGGTGATTGTGTTCGAGTCATCTCTTATTGTAATGAAGTCTATAATTATCGAATTTCGCATGAGTCTCACAAATTATTCTACCATACTAGAATTATAAGTCCAAACAACATAATAGAGCATGCATGTACATTAATGGAAATAAAATATACAGAAACCAAAATACCTTCTCACAGGCAACTATACGGCGTGGTACAAAATAGAGATGGTATTCCCTCTGGAGCCCTTTGGATTCGTCATTTTTAATTTGATTAGCTACAAATTTCATGAAGTTCAACTGGGAGCGAACAAGATACACCACTTTGGGGCATTCCGTCTGCAGAGGGTCAGCCGAGAGGATCCGCAGCTCCGTGCCATATTCCTAATCAACGTAAAAAAACATGTCTGAGCTATCCAAGTTGAAACAAAGAAAGTAACTGCAACGTGGCTTTACTCGTCTGCTTATGTATGAAAGGTAGTTGAAGGAATATTCCCATGGCACATTCCCAAAGTTTAAATCATGTATTAAGATATTAGTTAGGGACATGAAATGTATCGCTTATTGGCAGCAAATCCAGAGTCTATCACCAAACCTTTAGCACCGAGGTCTGCAGGATCAGCGAGAGGGTACCCGCAAGCTTCGGATCAATGACCAGACATTTCTTCCCCCTAATCTGATACACAAGGAATTCAAACTCTTCAATGTCAACAAACGTACATAAGATTGCAATAGGGAGGGCAGGAGCAGAAACACACACTCTTGATTATGCTGAGAAGTTCCTTCTGTGACTGCTCCCTGGATGCGAGGGTTAAAACAGATTAGGAACACAAGTCAAGATTTAGAGGAAGAGACAGGAAGAGTAAGATCAGGATAAGAGACCTGAAGGCAGTAAGATATCAAGGTTTGGAATCTGTGCCATTTGGCCCACTCAACACCTTCATATTTCAGGAATACATCAAAAAGATGTTCTTCTTAACACAAAGAAGCATGCATATGTGAGTAATTAGATAGCATATCGAAAAACAGCGACAGTGGCAGAATATAGAGGAAAACTCCTAAAAGGGGGGATGAAAAGTATTACACATGATGTTCGCAACTTATGGATGACATCCATTCTGCTGAATGAAGTGAAATAATTAACATCAAAACCATCCACTGATCCACTAACAGAACATCCCAATGCAGCTATAGTTCACGCACAGAAGCAAACTACAGAACTAGAAAAGTTGGAACAAGTAACAGACCTAAGGTTTGGAATAGCATTGTTGCGTTCCAAAGGCCAAAAGCTTGAACTGCCCAGAAAATCTAAGAAAAAATTACAAAAAAAAAAACGGCATACTCATATGAGGCTAATGTTCATGCACATGGCATACACTTGACATGAATCCAAATTGCCTACAGAAGATTTGCTAGCATGGCACGAGCGATGTAAGGTAGATTCATTCACACACAGTGTCAACTATTCGTCATTCGCCCAGGTTGGTTGGTATGAGATGCAATTTTGTGGGACTCGCCCGCTGGGAGCACGGTCGGTAGCACAGAAGAGAAGCCACCATCCATCTTCTGCGGCGGTAAATCCATCGTCCCAGATCCATCCCCAAATAAATCACAGCACGCATCAAACCCCGGGATCGTCCAAATCGGGGAGCTAAACAGAGGCGTGGGGCGCCACACTTGAGAGAGGGAATCTCACCTGAGAGGGCCCTCGCCCCTCGATTCGGGCCGCTTCTGCCGGTCCTCGCCTTCGCGGATGGCGGCGAGCTGGGGACGGCGGCGAGGCGGGGAGAAGGCAGGTCAGGGACGGGGCCGCGCGGGAGGAGAGGAAGGAAGGGACGGGACGGGTGGTGGCGGTGCTGCCGGGGGGCGGAGAGCGGGCCGGCGGGGGAGGGGCAACCGAGCGGGCGGAGAACGGGCCGGCGGGGGAGGGGCAACCGAGTGGGCTGCAGAGGGGACGTGGATGCGTAGCGTCAGCCTGTTTGCAGCCCACGAACGAAACTCCCACGTTTTATTTTTTGGAGATCTCGAAATTCCCACGTAAACAGCCCAATCCAGTGCCGCGCGGGCGCTCACGGGCCATGGCCCAATCGCTAGCAGCTAGCTCGTTCGTGCTTTTTTTTTCACGCTAGCACCGACGGGCGACAGTCGCCTCGGTCGGTTGTATCGCCACAGACTACAGTATGCTCGGTTGCTTGCTACGTTTATTTTCTTGCGAGCTCGTGCAACACATCCTGCTTGCTCATAAAAATCGGGTATGGTTTTCATATCAATTTAAAGAAGTTCGTGCATCTGAAAAACATTTGGGGAATTAAAAATGTTATTAATTTTAAAAAATCATGAACTGAAAAAGGTTCACAAATTTTGAAAAAGTATTCATGCATTTAAAAAAGTTCACATATTTGAAAAAAGTCTGCGCATTTCAAAAAGTTCACATATTTGAAACAATGTTCACATATTAAAAACACAAAAGGAAAGAAATTGAATAAAACCAAAAAAACATGGAAACCAACAATATTCCCAAATCCGTGGAGAGAGACATACGTGGGTCGGCCCAGTTAGAACTAGCTAATGGATGTGTGCGCCTTCTACCGAGAGCAGTGTATTGGTGCCTGCGCCAAACAACATATTCCGGAAAACAACAATGATATTCCCTTTCCTCACTCTCTCGTTCTTTGCTCGCGGCTAACCATTGGGGCCGCCCGTGAAACCTAGCTCAACCACGGAGGGCGACCATCATTGTCGCATCACCATGGCAGGGTGAATCCTACCACACCTGCACCTCCCTGGGAGGGAGGCGCCAAAGAGTATCGCGACACCGTGTAGCTGCACCACGCCGTCAAGCTCGTGCGGCCGCGCAAGTCACCAAGCACGGGCGCGGATGAAGGGCGGCCAGGATGTAGAGACCAAGGCTCACACTGCGACGCTCAGATTGGGCAGAGCATTGTCAAGTTTCAAATTGAGCATGTCACAACATACTAGGGCATGTCAAGTTTTAGATTAAGTAGAGACGATGTTTCCGATTAAGCAAAGACAAACAAGTTTTAGATTTAGGAGAAAATGTTCAACTGAGATTGGAAATCGATTTGAATGTTTGACAAGCTGTCAATATTATTATTTTTTCAAGAAAACTTTCGGTCTATTCATCTTCAATCATGGCAGTAAATGGACACCAAAAAATAAAATTACATCCAGATTTGTAGATCACCTAGCGACAACTACAAGCACTGAAGCGAGCCGAAGATGTGCCGCCATCATCGCCTTTCCCTTGCCGGGCTGAGCAAAACTTGTCGTAGTAGACAATCAGGAAGTCATCGTGCTAAGGTTCCATAAGATGTTTGCTTGAAATGTTATGAACGGATGATTGTTCCAGTAAAGTACTTGTGAATGTGTAGAATCAAACATGCACATGAATGGCAACCGTACACATGTACATGCATACAAGTTCAGATTGTGCATCTTTACTTGAATTTTCCACTAAATGGTAACATGTCTATGTGCAGAATTCTGAATTGAATATCAACCGATTGTTCTTTCATGACAAAAGGGAAATATTGACCGGGTTCAAAACAATGCGATGATAAAAGAGGAAGAAGGGAAGAGAAAGACAGATTGTTGAGACATACACAGGACCGATGAGTAAGGCAGCTCGTCCCCTCTGGCAATCGCTTCTTTCAAGAATTATACGTACGTACTTCTTTTCCTTCGTTGTCTCGTGCCCTTTTTCTAGTTCTCGCATGGTTTGCCCTCTCGCGATGAGTTGGATTTGGCTGCAGAGTGCACGGCTTTTAGACAGCCCGTTCCATTTGCTTGGTTCCACTTGCTTCTGTTGGATGCATAAGGGATGGTGCTACGCATCTACTCCTACTTTCTTTGTCCCATAATATAATACAAGATGTTATTACAACCAATATGCGAGTATATTAGTTGTAATACCATTTTATATTTGGGAGCGGAGAGAGTCGGTGTTTCTATATGATCCTGTTCCGGCGAAGGAAGGTTGATGGCGTGTGTGCGTGCGCCGTTCTGGACGGTCAGAACACAGGAGAGGAACCCGTGTAGGAGTTCTGTCGGGGCAATTTCGTACTTTCCTAGTCTCTAATGGAGTTTGTGTGTGGTTCTATTTCAATTTCCGTGAAAATTCGGATTAGGGTCCATATCTGCAAGGGGAATGAATTTGGATCAAAACTTCAACGTTTCTAAAACCCATGTACTTGACCAGCTTAATTAAGACCGTTTAAAACTTCCATAGGACAAGACTTGGAATGTCAGTAACATAACTTTTTTTCCGCTAGCAAGATACTATTATAATGCATTAGTTGATTAAAACTGTACCACATCTGCAAAAAGGGAAAATTAATTATACACAAGTACACGAAACAAAGTTTAACTCGGGGATACACGCGAGCATACTAGCTAATTACTCAAAGTGCAGGTTGACTGTAGAAAAATATCTTAAGTAGGTAGGACTAGTACTTCTTTCTGACAGTAACTAAGTGGATATCTCATTCGTCTTCCTGTCATACTCCAACCACCGGCACTTACATATTTTAAGTCTCTCAGCCACTTCACTCATGGTGGGCCTGTCGTTCACATCATCCTTAAGACACTGCACCGCGATCTTGCCCACCTCCTCGAGGCACTCCTCGTTCTCCTTCGCACCCGAGGCAACCTCCGGATCAAACATCTCCCTCGCCGCCCCGCCCATGGAAGCCTTGACATAATCCAGTGGCAGGCTCTGGTTCCTGTCATACCTTGCTTTTTTCCTGGTCATGAGCTCCAACAGTACGATGCCGAAGCTGTACACGTCGCTTTTCTCGGTGAGCAGCCCAGTCTTCATGTACACGGGGTCGATGTAGCTGCTGTCCCCGACCACCCAGTTGGTATGGTCCTTGTCGATGGACATGAGCCTCGACGTCCCAAAGTCTGACACCTTGGGCGCGAACCCGTCATCCAGGAGGATGTTGCCCGACTTCACGTCTCCATGGAGGATGGTCCTCTGGCTCGCCTCCGAGTGCATGTATCCGAGGGCAACCGCTGAGTAGATGGCGATATCCAAGCGTTTTTCCAACGGGAGAGGGTTCTTATTATCGCCGTGGAGTACGTCGTGGAGGCTCCCCCTGGGCACAAACTCGTAGACCAGCATGGGCACCTCCGTCTCCAGGCAACATCCTAGCAACTGGACCAGGTTCCGGTGGCTGACATTGGACTGGATCTTGATCTCATTCGCGAAGGACTCCTTCTTCCAGTCCTGGTTGATGGGAATCGAGCATTTCACGGCGACCCGTGCACTGTCTCCAGCGTCGATGGTTCCCTTGTAGACCTTGCCGAAGGCGCCTTGGCCGATGATGTCACAGTAGTTATGTGTGATGTGGTCTAGCTTCTCCTTTGTGAAGATCTCGATCTTGAGACTTTTGAGTAACTCTCCACCGTTCTTATTGAACCGGTCCCTCAGCTTTCTTTTCTCGCGTTCCATGTGTAAGAATATTAGTAGCACAACGAGTAATGCAATGGCACCGATTGTTCCTGCAGGAGGACATGTGTCATGTGAACTTCCATGTTTTTTACCTAATGATGATGTGTACTGTAACATTTTGCCATTTCTTGAATGATCGAGAAACAATTATGTCTTAGTCATTTTCTATATCTAAATAGCTAGCCCCCACTAACATATTTCTCTCAACATGCAAGCATGCCACCTCATCAATCAACATGCATAGGAAAAGGCTCACCTCAACATGCAACTATGCATATTAAAAATCCACTTCAACATGCATACACGTAAAATTCTATTATGTTATGCTATTTGCATTTAATTCTTATATACTTTGAAAAACTATTTTTTTCAAATATTCATGTTCCATATACCCAAAACCTCATTGAAATATTGCAAAATATTTCCGCAACAACGTGCGGGGCATCATCTAGTATTTAACAACAAGCGGGGTCTAAACATGAGATTCATGGAAGTACAAAGAGATAAGAAGATGTTGATTGGATGGCTACACGACCGTCGATTGAGCTATAGACATCAATGTACTAATTATTAAATATTAAAATTCAGTGGAATAGGAATATGTTTGGATGGTGAAAAAATATAGTACCGTATGTTAATAGATTTCAAAACATAATTATTAGTTTCCAAACTCCAATGAGCTCTTTAACATTTTTTTCTTCTGACAGTACATTTATTAGTTTCTAAACAAATCCAAAACTAGCCCCCACTAACATATTTCTCTCAACATGCAAGCATGCCACCTCATCAATCAACATGCATAGGAAAAGGCTCACCTCAACATGCAACTATGCATATTAAAAATCCACTTCAATATGCATACACGTAAAATTCCATTATGTTATGCTATTTGCATTTAATTCTTATATACTTTGAAAAACTATTATTTTCAAATATTCATGTTCCATATACCCAAAACCTCATTGAAATATTCCAAAATATTCCCGCAACAACGTGCGGGGCATCATCTAGTATTTAACAACAAGCGGGGTCTAAACATGAGATTCATGGAAGTACAAAGAGATAAGTAGATGTTGATTGGATGGCTACACGACCGTCGATTGAGCTATAGACATCAATGTACTAATTATTAAATATTAAAATTCAATGGAATAGGAATATGTTTGGATGGTGAAAAAATATAGTACCGTATGTTAATAGATTTCAAAACATAATTATTAGTTTCCAAACTCCAATGAGCTCTTTAACATTTTTTTCTTCTGACAGTACATTTATTAGTTTCTAAACAAATCCAAAACTAACATGGAAATATGTTTGCAAAATTTCAGGAAAATGTTTTCGAAGGTGCCCTGCACAGCAACGACAAATATGTATGGATGGTGATCTAAAATTAGCAAAAAATGACATCACTACTTACATTATGTACCATCACGTACATTTTATTTTTCAATGCAGCTCACAAATAAACCATTTTAGTTTCTCACGTCTATACCATAGGATTTGTTTATTTTTTTAAGAATAATGAGAGCATTACCTATTACTGCCACCGCAGCCGTGGACACGATGGGTTCACAACCCTTGTAACTTTTACCATCACCTCTTCGTCCGAAATTGCATTTACACTCATAACCACCTTCTCTATCATGGCATGTCCCGCCGTGACAAGGATACATGTTCTTGTACATTGTTGAGTTTGGGGATCTCCGCAGCTCGCACTCATTAATATCTGAAGATGTATGAAGAATAATGCATATGATCAGTTTGGTGAATACAAAAACAATGACAAAGCTCACTGATATTTATTCTTAAGCTTTCTATTCTTAAAACTATGATTGAGCATTAAAAAAAATCCTGAGATGTCAAATCATACACATTATATTTTCATACTGGTAACATGCAATACAATCTAAATATTGCAAATTACTCATTTTTGCAAGGAATGCACAATATTAATGGTAGCATCTGGAAAAATGAAGTTCCTTTAATAAATAATTTAATATAGAAAAAATGCAATGAAGTAACAAACTTGTGCATCCATGTTTTATGTATGGATTGCCGGTGTATCCCTTGGAGCATCTACAGAAATAGCCATGTTCTCCATTACTGGCATTTACACAGTAGCTCTGGGTGCTAGCACAAGCGCCATGGGAAAGATTCTCATTGTTATCCCCTTTTGGCGCCGATGGGCATGTTCCATTCCTAATTGCCCAGTCAAGAACAACTGGAATGACTCTGTCGCCTCCAAGTCTATTGAGGAATGTCATATTCCCAGTCAGGTCACTTTTTTTGAAATTGTACCTATTTAACAAATTCAGCCGTTAGTATAGGTAAATTTTTTTGCAACTTGCAATGTATATATGTAAATATATATGTCTAGACTAACAACACGACAATCTGCACAAAATGTGTAACATCTATAAAATGATGGGTGAGACTAGAAAGCGATGATACATTTAACCATACTATGCGATGTCACCCATCCGCTCTCACAAATGCACACAAGCATGGCATCACTTTACCTCTTTAACTGACAAACCTATTCAGGATCTGCTTTCACCATTGGTTCGTTGCCACAAGATCTTCCAAAGTAGATCCCATGGTTACATGTTTCTATGTCTTTTCTTCTGTTTAGTAATTACCAAGTTATAGTAACCTCATTACTAAGTTATAGGAAGGTCATAGTAACTTGGTTAGTAGTTTACGGAATGTTACTCTCCACCCATGTAAAACATGTGTGATAATACTTTTATGGTGAAATATCATATCTTAATCCTTGATAACACTTCAATACTCACTCTTTAGGGCTTGCATACATATTTTACATACTCTTTCGCAGGAGAGTTTGAAACAACAAAAGAAGGTCCTGCTCTTTTAAACATATTCTCACGATTATCTACTCTTCTGAAGATCCCTGGAATATAAGTAGCTCAAAGCCACTTTTTGGAGTCCGGCGAATTTATTGTGATGGTTGCGCTGGATCTGGTACATGAAAAGACACTCTTTCTTTGTACCAAGAAAAAGCCACTCTTCATGTAAGGAAAGTCAAAGGAATTTGAACCTGGTGGTTCACTCTTCTGCCATGTTTCAACATGTATCCAAGAAAGAGCCACTCTTCATGTAATATAAGGTAAGTCAAAGGAATTTGTGAAGGAAATATGCCCTAGAGGCAATAATAAAGTTATTATTTATTTCCTCATATCATGATAAATGTTTATTATTCATGCTAGAATTGTATTAACCAGAAACATGATAATGTGTGAATACATAGACAAACATATAGTCACTAGTATGCCTCTACTTGACTAGCTCATTAATCAAAGATGGTTATGTTTCCTAACCATAGACATGTGTTGTCATTTGATTAATGGGATCACATCATTAGAAGAATGATGTGATTGACATGACCATTTCATTAGCCTAGCACTTGATCGTTTAGTATGCTGCTATTGCTTTCTTCATGACTTATACATGTTCCTGTAACTATGAGAAATATGCAACTCCCGTTTATCGGAGGAACACTTTGGGTACTACCAAACGTCACAACATAACTGGGTGATTATAAAGGAGTACTACAGGTGTCTCCAAAGGTACATGTTGAGTTGGCGTATTTCGAGATTAGGTTTTGTCACTCCGATTGTTGGAGAGGTATCTCTGGGCCCTCTCGGTAATGCACATCATTATAAGCCTTGCAAGCAATGTGACCAAATGAGTTGGTTACGGGATGATGCATTATGGAACGAGTAAAGAGACTTACCGGTAACGAGATTGAACTGGGTATTGGATACCGACGATCAAATCTCGGGCAAGTAACATACCGATGACAAAGGGAACAACGTATGTTGTTATGCGGTTTGACCGATAAAGATCTTCGTAGAATATGTAGGAACCAGTATGGGCATCCAGGTCCCGCTATTGGTTATTGACCGAGAAAGGTTCTAGGTCATGTCTACATAGTTCTCGAACCCGTAGGGTCCGCACGCTTAACGTTACGATGACAATTTTATTATGAGTTTATAAGTTTTGATGTACCGAAGTTTGTTCGGAGTCCCGGATGTGATCACGGACATGACGAGGAGTCTCGAAATGGTTGAGACATAAAGATTGATATATTGGACGACTATATTCGGACATCGGAAGTGTTCCGGGTGATTTCGGAGAAAACCGGAGTGCCGGAGGGTTACCGGAACCCCCCCGGAGAGTTAATGGGCCACATGGGCCTTGGTGGGAAGAGAGAGGGGCGGCCAGGAAGGGCCGCGCGCCCCGTCTCCCTCTGGTCCGAATTGGACTAGGAGGGGGGGGGGCGGCGCCCCCCTCTTTCCTTCCCCTCCTCTCCCCCTTCCTTCCCCTCCTAGTAGGAGTAGGAAAGGAGGAGTCCTACTCCTACTAGGAGGAGGACTCCTCCTCCTGGCGCGCCCAACAAGGGCCGGCCGGCCTCCCCCTCCCTCCTTTATATACGGGGGTAGGGGGCACCCCATAGACACAGAAGTTGATCTACGGATCATTCCTTAGCCGTGTGCGGTGCCCCCCTCCACCATATTCCACCTCGGGTCATATCATCGCGGAGTTTAGGCGAAGCCCTGCGCCGGTAGAGCATCATCATCGTCACCACGCCGTCGTGCTGACGGAACTCATCTCCGAAGCTTTGCTGGATCGGAGCCCGGGGATCGTCATCGAGCTGAACGTGTGCTGAACTCGGAGGTGCCGTACGTTCGGTGCTTGGATCGGTCGGATCGTGAAGACGTACGACTACATCAACCGCATTGTCATAACGCTTATGCTTACGGTCTACGAGGGTACGTGGACAACACTCTCCCCTCTCGTTGCTATGCCATCACCATGATCTTGCGTGTACGTAGGAAATTTTTTGAAATTACTACGTTCCCCAACAGTGGCATCCGAGCCTAGGTTTTATGCGTTGATGATATATGCACGAGTAGAACACAAGTGAGTTGTGGGCGATATAAGTCATACTGCTTACCAGCATGTCATACTTTAGTTCAGCGGCATTGTGAGATGAAGCGGCCCGGGCCGACATTACGCGTACGCTTACGCGAGACTGGTTTCACCGCTACGAGCACTCGTTGCTTAAAGGTGACCGGCGGGTGTCTGTCTCTCTCACTTTAGTTGAACCGAGTGTGGCTACGCCCGGTCCTTGCGAAGGTTAAAACAGCACCAACTTGACAAACTATCATTGTGGTTTTGATGCGTAGGTAAGAACGGTTCTTGCTAAGCCCGTAGCAGCCACGTAAAATTTGCAACAACAAAATAGAGGACGTCTAACTTGTTTTTGCAGGACATGTTGTGATGTGATATGGTCAAGACGTGATGCTATATTTTATTGTATGAGATGATCATGTTTTGTAACCGAAGTTATCGGCAACTGGCAGGACCATATGGTTGTCGCTTTATTGTATGAAATGCAAACGCCCTGTAATTGCTTTACTTTATCACTAAGCGGTAGCGATAGTCGTAGAAGCAATAGATGGCGTAACGACAACGATGCTACGATGGAGATCAAGGTGTCGCGCCGGTGACGATGGTGATCACGACGGTGCTTCGAAGATGGAGATCACAAGCACAAGATGATGATGGCCATATCATATCACTTATATTGATTGCATGTGATGTTTATCCTTTATGCATCTTATCTTGCTTTGATTGACGGTAGCATTTTAAGATGATCTCTCACTTAATAATCAAGAAGTGTTCTCCCTGAGTATGCACCGTTGCGAAAGTTTTTCGTGCTGAGACACCACGTGATGATCGGGTGTGATAGGCTCTATGCTCAAATACAACGGGTGCAAAACAGTTGCACACGCGGAATACTCAGGTCATACTTGACGAGCCTAGCATATACAGATATGGCCTCGGAACACGGAGACCGAAAGGTCGAACGTGAATCATATAGTAGATATGATCAACATAGTGATGTTCACCATTGAAACTACTCCATCTCACGTGATGATCGGACATGGTTTAGTTGATTTGGATCACGTGATCACTTAGATGACTAGAGAGATGTCTGTCTAAGTGGGAGTTCTTAAGTAATATGATTAATTGAACTTAAGTTTATCATGAACTTAATACCTGATAGTATTTTGCTTGTCTATGTTTGTTTGTAGATAGATGGCTCGTGTTGTTGTTCCGTTAAATTTTAATGCGTTCCTTGAGAAAGCAAAGTTGAAAGATGATGGTAGCAATTACACGGACTGGGTCCGTAACCTGAGGATTATCCTCATTGTTGCACAGAAAAGTTACGTCCTGGAAGCACCGCTGGGTGCCAGGCCTGCTACTGATGCAACTGACGACGTTAAGAACGTCTGGCAGAGCAAAGCTGATGACTACTCGATAGTTCAGTGTGTCATGCTTTACGGCTTAGAACCGGGTCTTCAACGACGTTTTGAACGTCATGGAGCATATGAGATGTTTCAGGAGTTGAAGTTAATATTTCAAGCAAATGCCCGGATTGAGAGATATGAAGTCTCCAATAAGTTCTATAGCTGCAAGATGGAGGAGAATAGTTCTGTCAGTGAACACATACTCAAAATGTCTGGGTATAATAATCACTTGATTCAACTGGGAGTTAATCTTCCTGATGATAGTGTCATTGACAGAATTCTCCAATCACTGCCACCAAGCTACAAGAGCTTCGTGATGAACTATAATATGCAAGGGATGAACAAAACTATTCCTGAGCTTTTCGCAATGCTAAAGGCTGCGGAGGTAGAAATCAAAAAGGAGCATCAAGTGTTGATGGTTAACAAGACCACCAGTTTCAAGAAAAAGGGCAAAGGGAAGAAGAAGGGGAACTTTAAAAAGAACAGCAAGCAAGTTGCTGCTCAAGAGAAGAAACCCAAGTCTGGACCTAAGCCTGAAACTGAGTGCTTCTACTGCAAGCAGACTGGACACTGGAAGCGGAACTGCCCCAAGTATTTGGCGGATAAGAAGGATGGCAAAGTGAACAAAGGTATATGTGATATACATGTTATTGATGTGTACCTTACTAATGCTCGCAGTAGCACCTGGGTATTTGATACTGGTTATGTTACTAATATTTGCAACTCGAAATAGGGACTACGAATTAAGCGAAGATTGGCTAAGGACGAGGTGACGATGCGCGTGGGAAATGGTTCCAAAGTCGATGTGATCGCGGTCGGCACGCTACCTCTACATCTACCACCGGGATTAGTTTTAGACTTAAATAATTGTTATTTGGTGCCAGCGTTGAGCATGAACATTATATCTGGATCTTGTTTGATGCGAGACGATTATTCATTTAAATCAGAGAATAATGGTTATTCTATTTATATGAGTAATATCTTTTATGGTCATGCACCCTTGAAGAGTGGTCTATTTTTATTGAATCTTGATAGTAGTGATACACATATTCATAGTGTTGAAACCAAAAGATGCAGAGTTGATAACGATAGTGCAACTTATTTGTGGCACTGCCGTTTAGGTCATATCAGTGTAAAGCGCATGAAGAAACTCCATACTGATGGGCTTTTGGAATCACTTGATTATGAATCACTTGGTACTTGCGAACCGTGCCTCATGGGCAAGATGACTAAAACGCCGTTCTCCGGAACTATGGAGCGAGCAACTGATTTGTTGGAGATCATACATACTGATGTTTGTGGTCCAATGAATGTTGAGGCTCGCGGCGGGTATCGTTATTTTCTCACCTTCACAGATGATTTGAGCAGATATGGGTATATCTACTTAATGAAACATAAGTCTGAAACATTTGAAAAGTTCAAAGAATTTCAGAGTGAAGTGAAAAATCATCGTAACAAGAAAATAAAGTTTCTACGATCTGATCGTGGAGGAGAATATTTGAGTTACGAGTTTGGTCTACACTTGAAACAATGCGGAATAGTTTCACAACTCACGCCACCCGGAACACCACAACGAAATGGTGTGTCCGAACGTCGTAATCGTACTTTACTAGATATGGTGCGATCCATGATGTCTCTTACTGATTTACCGCTATCGTTTTGGGGTTATGCTTTAGAGACGGCCGCATTCACGTTAAATAGGGCACCATCAAAATCCGTTGAGACAACGCCTTATGAACTGTGGTTTGGCAAGAAACCAAAGTTGTCGTTTCTTAAAGTTTGGGGCTGCGATGCTTAATTGAAGAAACTTCAACCAGATAAGCTCGAACCCAAATCGGAGAAATGTGTCTTCATAGGATACCCAAAAGAGACTATTGGGTACACCTTCTATCACAGATCTGAGGGCAAGATTTTCGTTGCTAAAATCGGATCCTTTCTAGAGAAGGAGTTTCTCTCGAAAGAAGTGAGTGGGAGGAAAGTAGAACTTGACGAGATAACTATATCTACTCCCTTGTTGGAAAGTAGTTCATCACAAGAACCGGTTCCTGTGACAACTACACCAACTAGTGAGGAAGCTAATGATATTGATCATGAAACTTCAGATCAAGTTTCTACTGAACCTCGTAGGTCTACCAGAGTAAGATCCGCACCAGAGTGGCACGGTAATCCTATTCTGGAAGTCATGTTACTTGACCATGATGAACCTACGAACTATGAGGAAGCGATGATGAGCCCAGATTCCGCAAAATGGCTAGAGGCCATGAAATCTGAGATGGGATCCATGTATGAAAATAAAGTATGGACTTTGGTTGACTTGCCCGATGATCGGCAAGCCATTGAGAATAAATGGATCTTTAAGAAGAAGACTGACGCTGATGGTAATGTAACTGTCTATAAAGCTCGACTTGTTGCGAAAGGTTTTCGACAAGTTCAAGGGGTTGACTACGATGAGACTTTCTCACCCGTAGCGATGCTTAAGTCTGTCCGAATCATATTAGCTATTGCTGCATTTCATGATTATGAAATTTGGCAAATGGATGTCAAAACTGCATTCTTGAATGGATTTCTGGAAGAAGAGTTGTATATGATGCAACGAGAAGGTTTTGTTGATCCAAAAGGTGCTAACAAAGTGTGCAAGCTCCAGCGATCCATTTATGGACTGGTGCAAGCATCTCGGAGTTGGAATAAACGTTTTGATAGTGTGATCAAAGCATATGGTTTTATACAGACTTTTGGAGAAGTCTGTATTTACAAGAAAGTGAGTGGGAGCTCTGTAGCATTTCTGATTTTATATGTAGATGATAGACTAAAAGTTTACTTCTACTTTACTTCTACTTTAAGAGCTCTGTAGTGGGAGACTCGGGTTTTTTTCACTTTTTTACGGGTGGTGGGGTGGACAATTTACTTCTACTTTAAGGGCAATTTCGATGATAGACTAAAAATTCAGAGAAATAATTAACGAAGAGTTTTTTTTTCAGTTTCAGATGGCGGGGTGGATAATTTACTACAACTTTAGGGGCAGTTTCGATGACAGACGAAAAAAATTAGAGAAAAATTAACAGAGAGTTTTTTTTGGGAGTACTTAAAATTCATCTAGATGAGATATAATTTGGTCTCATTCACATTGAAAACAAGAACAGATACAACTCATGTCAGCACACACGCATCTTATAGCATCACATACAATGGCTATAAAAGGTGAATGAGACCAAATTATATCTCATCTAGATGAGTTCTAGCAAAACTGTTTTTTTTTTACTTACGGGTGGCATGATGGGCAACAACTTTATGGGCAACTTAGGGTAGGTGGACAGGCTGAAAAACGGAGAAACACACCTCCCTTTATTATCCTTTGGTATTTGACATTGGCATATATATTTATTTCATGTTAAAATAAGAAAATCCTTTCACTTTCACTTTCTTTTTTGGCATGGCTAATATTAGGTTCACTAAAACATCAGCAACTAGGTAAGGAAGGATCAGATATTTTTGAATTCCACACATCCACCAATTGGCCAGCCAGACCGTACACACCATACGATGACTTGAAAAGCAAAGGAAATCCCATCGAGAAAAAGAAAAGGAAAAGTTCTTCACGTACCAGCCTTTGGTAGCGATGAAGGCATACTGGCACAGATTGCCAGACACAGGACGTGCGCCTTGCTCGTTCACGTCCCACACCAAGCTAACTTTCTTGAGGCCGGGCGTGAGCAAGGCGTGGCAGCAGCCGTGTCCCCTGCAGGGCGTGCCGTCGTCCCCGGTGTTGTTGACCCTGGCGCACGTCGTGATGCAGCCGGTGAGGTAGGCGGCGGTGGCCTTGCTGCTGCCTTTGAGCCTGGCCGTCAAGCTACACCCGATGGCCGTGAACACATTCTCCGACGGTGAGATCAGGAACGGGTCGCCGACTCTAAGGTTCATGCTCTGCGACGTGTCCTCGATAGTATTGTTGCCGCCCGGCACGCGGCACTTGTAGGTCAGGTAGGTGTATATCACCATCTGCGCCGTCTCCAACGATATGTTGGCGATCTTGGCGCTGCCCTTGAGAAGGGTGGGGGGACTCGTCGTCTCGTTGCACCTGAGGACGAAGCGGTCGGACATCGAGCACCTGGGGCCGATGCCGAATGGGTAGGGGATGTCTATGTCCCCACACTTGTCAGGGCAGTTGTTCGGCTCCGGCGGCCCCGGCACTGGAGGAGGAGATGGCGCGCCCGACACGGCAGCATAGAAGACAAGTAGAAGGAGCAAGGTTCGTAGCAACGGCATGGCTAAGTTGCTTAGGACGCACGGCCTCCTATGACACCCATAACCCATATATATATAGGCAAAGGAACTAACATGAAAGTTGAGTGACTTATGGCAGGGGCAGACTTGAGAATTGAGACTTGGATTATTATTCCACTGTTCTCGCTGTTGCTTCTATATTGCCCAGAATTAATCCCCATGGCGACCTCGTGCTCGTTTTATCTTGCTCGGTACCAATCATCTTCAGAGGTCATGGTGGAACCAGAAGATGCGCCGTCGTCGTAACGACGTCGCAGGCCACAATGTTGCCGGAGCCACCACAATAGTGATGAATACGTCCTACGTACTCTTCATTAGAAGAGTCACTAGTAAAAGAGCAGGTATACAGTAAAAAAAATAGATTGCACACGGTTTGTGTTTGTCACTGGAGGATTATTTTAGATGATGACCTGATGTGAGTGATTAATCGCACGGTACAATATTGCCAGAGGAAGATATAGAGAAGGTGGTGGTTGGTTGCTCCAATACCTATAGATCGATTCCTAGTTGTTTAGCTCCCAAGCGCAAGGGTTTACAGCAAGCAATACATTTTCTTTTCAGTTAAGAAACCTATGTATCAATCTGTAAAGATAATATCCAAGCGTCCTTCAAGCAGCTGCAATACAATAATAAAGAGCCCTATTATTGTGTCCCCAACAGTTCTAATGAAATTTCCAATCTCACTAGCTTTACTAGTTGCAAAAAGTAGTGAGAAGATAATATTGTATATGAAGTATTTACTGTCAAATTAAATAGATAATGAAAACAAAAGTATTTTTTTGGATGTTTTCTTATGGAGGAAATTGGACTGTGGTTTATAGGTCACTATTTGTTTTTCTAGATTTTCTCGGTCTTGTGAAGTTTCTGAAACAGCAAACATAAAACATGTAATTCTGACTGATAATTAATAGGTTAGTGAAATTAATATAAAATTATAATAACTTGACATGGAAACTTCAAAATTTATATAGCTTTAGAGAACTTCAAAAGTATATATACACACTTAGGATGTATCAGTGGCAGATGGAGAAAATGTGCACGATATATAGTGGTTTGGCGGAGATGGAAGAGGATACTATAATGGGATTTAGATGGGCCAGACGTGTTCCGCACACACTCGAATTCATAGGTAGTTAGGTACATCACTCATGTATGCTTCATTGCACATAGTTCCTCAATTCTAGCCGTAGCCAGATCAATGCACACAATTATTATTCTTCTTAACCATGTGCAAGGAATTCATCGCACACATCAATTCATGGTATCCATTTTCGCACATGGTTAGTAAGGTTAAACCTTGTATGTTGTCCTTTTATTGATGATTTTCGAAACCATGTGAAATTAGGGGTCACAAATGAGGTTTTACATACCAGTGAATACGCAAATGTTCATTTAAATACAAAGAATTGTATGGAGAAAATGTTCAACTTTACGTCCGAATGTGGATGCCCTCCTTTGGTGTCTGATCCGATGTTGCTCTTGCGAGCATGAAATTTGATATAGTGACCAGTGTGGCAATGGGTATCTATGACTGTAATTTCACTCTACCTATCAATGCAATGATATCCAAGGCTTTTGCGTATTCGCGAAAAAATACAGTAATCCACTACTTTGGATATCACTAAAGGTTCCGTGAACAAATTCCACACTCTCCATTAGAGAAGTAAGAATCTTGTTTCGGTTCAAACTAACTTCATGGCTAGCTAGGAGAATATTGTTAGGACTAGTTAGTACCGGTTGCCTTAGGAACGGGGCTGAGTGACCCCCGGTGTCCTCTACGGTGACACAGGTGGCCAACCGTTAAGCCTCCAAACCCTCCTCTTCTTAGTGCCCCTCCTAGAATCATAGACAACAAATGCCAGTGGGCAAAACCCGCACAATCAACAATGGGGGAATAAAATCACACTTTGTTTAAATTGTTTGTCCAAGTTCATGCAACAATATGGCTTCGCTCGACTGACTGGTTCGACGTGTTGAGTTGGTCTGTGGCAGTAATTGGGGTTGTTAGTGGAATCTGGGGCAGTGAAGTTGAGTAGCCTCATTGCCAGCTAGTCTCTTGCGAGATGTAGATATCTATTGGTCGACATATCATGCCACATTTAACAACGGCATATCTCACTAGTCCGAGCGAGCTTTCGTAGGGGTTCCTTGAGGCGGTATCTTTATCTACTCTATCAGTCATTTAGGGCCTCTTTGGATGGTAGCACAATGCCACTTCCAAGGTCCTCATGGAAGTCTTACCGATGTATGGTTGATCTCTCTGCACTGGCGATGTTGCAATGTCATGCGTTCGAGGGGGTTGCGCCGGTGTTATTATCTTTGAATCCCTCCTAGGAGTGTTCGTTCTTACTGTGTGGTCGGTGTGGAACTTGGGTGAAAACCCTGATTCGAGGATCAAGCGATGGTGGTGGCCATGGTATCACTGGCCTTCTTGGAGGCATCATATTGAGGTTATGGCATGGCTTCTACTTTGGGTTACTTCACTCGGGTGCAAACCTATGAGCCATCTTTGGCAGTTTAGGAGATGGTTGCGGAGGCATTATTTTGAAGTTACAAGTGACCTCACCTATTTGTCACCTGTGGGCGACTGTTTCTAGGGCATGCACTTGCCTTCATTTGCACCCTCACCGAAAGATGACAAGTTGTATTGGGTAGTTGGACATTGCCATCGGCGGCTCACTTTGTCAACCAACATTCATTCTTTCCGCTAGTTGAATAATGTGCAATTTTATCATGACGATGACTATGAGCATTTCTCTTCTTGGCTTATGTTTTCTTTTTAAAATGGTGTGTTGGCTATATGCACCTCTATGCATCATCTTCGTGTTATCGGAGCGGCAACGGTTATTTAGATATATCAAATTGATGCAGTAATAAAATCTAGAGTACGAAAAAAGGCATATTGTTCATCACGAGAAAGATGTATGAAACGGGAGCAAACACATGCAATGAGAAACATATATGAAACTGGAGCAAACACATGCAATGAGAAACATATATGAAACTGAAGCAAACACATGCAATGGGAACGCATGTGATGCTTTTAAAAAAGGACGATGGATAGGTGTCTCTAGATGACGTGTTAAGCACTAACGTCACTAACATTTTGTATGCTTTTATGATAGTCATCTTCTGATCTTGGACATCTTCATTCTATAAATATAGGCTAAGGTCCAAACTATTTTTTACACAAACATATATGATATGAAGAGAACAAATATTCATTTCTGAGCCCGGGCTTATCACCTCTGGATGAACACAGAAATAATGAAATACTACAAAAGTTCAAAAAAATCTCATTTTTTTGTCAACCAAGACACTCAAATGCGTGATATCCGGATTTTTTTTTATCGTGATCGGACATCTGAGGAGCTCACAACAAAAGAGACAAAATGGCAAACAGTGCATGAAGAGTAAACTTTGTCACATACCCCAATTTTGTTTGTTTTTTGCTGTGAGCTACACTAATGTCCAAACATCACCAAATTTAGCACGGACACCCGCATTTGAACATCTTCCATGCCAAAAAAAATTCTGTTTTTTTAGTTTTTCTAGAATTTATTTTATTTTATTGTTCACACAAGGGAGGAGACACTAGTAGAAAAGGGGGCATTTGTCCCGGTTCGTAAGGGCCTTTAGTCCCAGTTCATGAACCGGGAATAATGGGTCGTTACTAATACCTCCCCCCTTTACTCCCGGTTCTAACACGAATCGAGAGAGATGATCCTCCACGTGGTCGGTGCGCCAAGCCCAGGCAAGGGGGCCTTTGGTCCCGGTTGGTGGCACCAACCGGGACCAAAAGACATCCACGCATCAGCATTCCAGTGGCTGGGGTTTTTGTTTTGTTTTTTGAAAGGGGGGGGTTGGGGGTTTTGGGGGGTTAATTTAGGTGTTTCATATATTATGTTAGCTAGCTTTAATAGAGAGAAGTGTCCTCTCTTATGTCCATGCTTGGTCGACACTACGTACTATACATAGAGAGGCCCTCGACATGCTAGCTAGTAAGAAAATGAAGGGAACCATTAAGTACAGAAGTTCGTCATGCATACCGAGAGAAGTGATCGATCGACCTCTCCTTCTCCGAGAGATTGGTCGAACAACAAGTTTTCGTATTATGTATCCGACGCTACTGGCTACATACATGTATAATATGTAAGATCTCTTAATTACAATCCCCTAGCAATTGAAATCAACTTCCACATGGTATTCTCCGGCTTTATTGATGACGTGGTCAAGAAAGAATCCCGCCAATTCCTTTTGAATTGCTTTCATGCGATCTTGTTCTAGGAGTTCATTCCGCATGCCACGTCTAATTTGAAGAAGGGGGTTAATTAATACATATATATGAATGAAACTCAACAGAAATGATGGTGTAATAAAATGAAATTGTGAATATTATTGCTTACGCACTTCATATTGTCTTTTAGAGTAGCCCCGGTTATTTTTCAAAGTCGCGTTGTGGATGAACTCGCACACGTAGTATCCACAAAAAACATTCCCTTGTTCCTGCCACAAGCACTTTACGAGAAATAGAGGTCAATCAAACTGATAATGAAGCATTAAAAATGGCATTGATGAAAGTATAGCTATAGAATCAACGGGAGATGCGCGCAACTAGCTAGCCAGTAGTACTTACTTTCGGGTATGTATATCGCAGCTCCTTCGGCAGTCCCGGAGCTTCTGCGGTGAACTGTTTCCAAACCCTGCAAGACAAAGAAAATAATAATTATTACTTGAGATATCAGGAAATGAACAAAAAGTTGCCGATATGGTGCGATAATGATCGATTGAACTTACTTGTTGAGTAATTCAGTCATGTCCGCATAGGTTTCGGGATCTTTCCGTCTCGAGTCTAAAACGGTTACTAGTCCCCGCTCAAGCTTAATCTCCAGAAGAACATAGTGGAAGCTGCGCACGCATGCATAACTCGTCAATTACATTACTATAACCTCGCTCGAGTAATAAGAGAAACCGAAAGTGCACACGACAGTAACACTCACTCGTCGTTGTAAGGAAAGAGTATGGTATCTTTGTTTTGATTTTTGATCAACGATTGTAGCAAGTTGGCCTCGGCCTCTTCGGCGTGCTTTGTAACCTGATTATCATCTATGATATTTGTGTTAATGAACCCAATATCATAGATTTCTTGTTTTCTGCACTCGACGATCTTCAATCTGCATAATATAGTGAGGATAATAGATTATAAATACATGCAATGAAAGAGCCAAGCTATATAAGAGACTTAATGACAGAAATAGTACTTACAGACAGTAGCAAAAGACCGTTAATTTATCGAGGGCCTATTGATTGAAGAACGCGAAGAACTCCTCAAATGGAACACACAACAGATCAGTTCCAACAAGGTCGTGCTCCTCTTTAATGTGCAGATACAAACTATTCGTCCCCCCAGACTCTCTGCAGGTTTTCATCTACCAATTATGGAATCTTCACATCATCGTTGTTAGAGATTTTTCATCTTTGACGAGAGGCTTCCCGTACTCGTATCTGTGTTCGTCCACCTTCATGAAATCAGGAAGTTGATCGTCAGGCAGGTAATCTGATAGATTGCCATAACCGGGCACCATCCCCGGAGCATTAGCGACGATGTCGCCGCTAGACACATTGAGCGGGGGGCACGATTGATTTGCTTGTTCGCCGAGCTGGGCAACTTTTTTCGCAGCTGCTCGTTCTCTTGACCTTTGATGTCTGACAGTACTTCCCGACCGCTCCGCTTGGAGATATGTCTGTTCAGTAATGCGGTCATAGTTGGTTCTCGGCGGAGACTTTGCCGGTTTCCTCAGGGCATCGAGAGTGCGCTTTGCTTTCATCGGATCTACCTTCTCCTCCGGAGGTGGATGTCTCTTTGCTTTCACCCCTTCAAAGAACTCCTTCACGTGGGTCCGCACGATCGTCGCGTTTTCCTCCTCGGTCCTCTCGTACGGTAACTTCTCTAGAGTCTTGAGAGGTGGACCGTATCTATATTGCCTCCCGCCTCTGGTTGTGCTGCTAGACGCCGGAACAGACGGAGCGGCTGCGGCGTCTGTCTTCTTTCATGCTTGCTTACGAGGCGGAGGAGAAGGACTACGACGCGCCGGAGCAGCTGGGGCGGCGGCGGGTCTCTTCCGCCCTTGCTAGCGAGGCGGAGAAGGAGGAGGCTGCTGGCTGCTCGGGCGCGCCGGCGCAGCCGGAGAAGGAGGCGGAGTGCCGCCACGCGCCGGAGAAGGAGGCGGAGTGCCGCCACACGCCGGAGAAGGAGGCCCAGTGCCTTGATCGTCACTCACCGGAGGAGGAGATGGTGGAGGTGGCGGAGTGCCCTGACTTGCCGGAGGAGGAGGAGGAGGCGCAGGCGTCCAGTTCGGAAGGTTGATGAGGTCCTTCCGCCATAGGCATGGAGTCTTCAGAGCAGAACCCAGCCTAGTCTCCCCTTCACCGGTAGGGTGGTCAAGCTGGAGGTCCTTAAATCCCTCCGTTATTTCATCCACCATCACTGAGGGAGTCCTGGATTAGGGGGTGTCCGGATGGCCGTACTATAGCCTTTGGCCGGACTCCTGGACTATGAAGATACAAGATTGAAGACTTCGTCCCGTGTCCGGATGGGACTTTCCTTGGAGTGGAAGGTAAGCTTGGCGATACGGATATGTAGATCTCCTACCATTGTAACCGACTCTGTGTAACCCTAACCCTCTTCGGTGCCTATATAAACCGGAGGGTTTTAGTCCGTAGGACAAACAACAATCATACCATAGGCTAGCTTCTAGGGTTTAGCCTCTCTGATCTCGTGGTAGATCTACTCTTGTACTACCCATATCATCAATATTAATCAAGCAGGAGTAGGGTTTTACCTCCATCGAGAGGGCCCGAACCTGGGTAAAAACATCATGTCCCTTGTCTCCTGTTACCATCCACCTAGACGCACAGTTCCGGACCCCCTACCCGAGATCCGCCGGTTTTGACACCGACATTGGTGCTTTCATTGAGAGTTCCTCTGTGCCATCGCCATCAGGAAGGATGCCTCATCCCGTCTTTAAAGACGGCACTATTGCTAAAGGAGCTTTGGCTATCGGCCAAACTCTCCGGCTAGGCGGTTTCCTTATGACCGCCTGTTGGGCCGCCGCGCCGACGATGACTTCTCGGGTCATCAAGAGCGATCTTCACGTTAACTCGAAACTCGCCGAGCTGTTAGATCCGATGGAGCTCTCTTCCTTAAATGAGCTCTTGGATCACATCGCCGCCCTGGGAGTCGCTACAGACTATGCTCAGATTGGGCCTAAACCCGATCTAAGAGAGATTAACTCTCCCCAGGTTACCCACCACGTTGTTGTGGTAGAGGAACAATACGGCGACCCTTCTTCTATCTTAAGGACTAGCTATGTCCGGATTCCCAATCCCTCCATGCCGGATTCCGGCGGAGGGGAGGACGTTACTCATGCCCTGAACCTAAAGTCAGGAAGCGGGCTAGATTCATTGGACAACATCCAAGGACCCAAGCTTCTAAGTTCGGAAACTACTTGGCCCCCGAGTCTTAAATTGGACGGGGTTCCGAATTTAATTCCACCCGCCCACCCAAGCATAAGCGATCTATCCCAAATCCGGCAAGAGCCAGCAGAAACAGTACACCATTACTGGGCCAGATTCCTCCTGGTTATGAACAGGATAAAGGACTGCCATGAGGAGGACGCGATTTCATTCTTCCGCAATAATTGCACGGACAAGGGGATCCTCAACACCGTAAGCCGTCGTGAAATTACACGCTTTGCTGACTTGGCGTCCATAGTACGAAAGTACTGTGCGATGGAAAGCGCCTGGAAAACCGAAATCAAATTTTGGGACAATCCGGCCCTGAATACAACCCCAGTCCAAAATAAAAGGGTGCATTATCGCCAGGCACCTAGGTTAAACACCAAAAAGCAAAAACCCTCTATAGGGCATGGAACCGTACTGGAAGGATGGCTCAATGGACCCTGCAAAATTCATAGTACAGAGGGCGCCACTCCAACTCATAGTCTTAGAGCATGTTGGATACTACGGCAGGTGGCCAAAAGTGGCGAAGAGATTCTAACTCCAGAGCACCAGCCCAAGGATACCAGTACGGTATTAACAGTCTTCGAGACTTTCACATCAAATAATATGCGGAAACGAACACTCCGCAGCCTTGCCGAAGTCTACCAAGTAGCAACAATAAACCCATGGAGTGACATGGCTATTACCTTTAATGCCAGTGACGAACCTAAATTCCGAACAGGCCGAGCACTAGCCGCATTGGTCCTCAGTCCAATAGTGGACGGCTTTCGCCTTACCAAGGTAATCATGGATGGTGGCAGCGGATTGAACCTCATTTACGAGGAAACCCTCCGAAAAATGGAAATAGACTGAAGCCGCATTGAGCAAAGCAGCACAACCTTTAGAGGAATAATCCCCAGTCAGGAAGCATGCTGTACAGGAAAAATCACACTGGATGTGGTGTTCGGCACGCTAGATAATTACAGGTCCGAGGAGGTCACGTTCCAAGTGGCCCCGTTCAGCAGCGGATATCACGCTCTATTAGGGCGAGAGGCATTCATAATTTTTCAAGCTATACCCCATTACGGGTACATGAAGCTCAAAATGCCCGGGCCCAACGGAATCATCACTCTTGCTAGTGACCCGGACATAGCACTCCACGCCAAAAAAAGACAGCCGCACTGGCCCTTGAGGCACTGTCTGAAGCCCTAGCGGCCGAGGAACTCACTGCGCTGCGCTCCATGGTGAATAGGGATGATGTGATACTCGATAAGAGATCCAAGTCCACCTCCTTTAAACCAGCGGACGAAATAGTCAAATTCCAAGTCCATCCAATGCACCCTACAAAAACATCCTCCATCGGGGCACAATTAAACCCTGATGTAGACGCCGCACTATGAGAATTCCTACGCGAAAATTGGGACATTTTTGCCTGGCACCCTTCAAACATGCCAGGAATCCCATGCCGGCTGGCCGAGCACAGCCTAAACATCCTAAAAGGATTCAAGCCAGTCAAACAGGCTCTTCGGCGTTTCTCCGAACCCAAGAGACAGGCTATGGGAGAGGAGCTAGCCAAATTATTGGAGGCCGGATTCATCAGAGATATAAAACATCCGGAATGGCTAGCAAACCTGGTGATGGTACCAAAGAAGGACAAATCCTGGCGCCTATGCGTCAATTTTAAGGACCTCAACAAGGCTTGCCCAAAGGATCCCTTCCCACTCCCCCGCATCTATCAAATTATCGACGCTACCGCAAGACACGATTCATTGTGTTTCCTCGACGCATACTCCGGCTACCACCAAATTAAGATGGCAGAGCCCGACCAGGCCGCAACGGCATTCATCACCCCATACGGCCCATTCTGCTTCAACACAATGCCCTTTGGGCTCAAAAACGCCGGCGCAACATATCAGCGCATGATTCAGACATGTCTGGGAAACCAGATCGGCAAAACAGTGGAGGCATACGTAGACGATGTGGTCGTCAAAACCAAGCACGTCGAAACTCTAGTAGACGATTTGAGGCTCACGTTCGATAATCTCTGAACATATGACATTAAGCTTAACCCGGAAAAATGCGTTTTCGGCGTACCAGCCGGAAAGCTCTTGGGCTTCATTGTATCCGGTAGAGTAATTGAAGCAAACCCAGCCAAGATCCGAGCCCTGTCACAATTGGATATCCCAAAGGACCTCAAACAAATACAAAAATTGACGGGATGTGTGGCGGCTTTAAGCCGCTTTATCTCCCGTTTAGGAGAAAAGGCATTACCCCCTTTATCGCCTCCTCTGACGCAGCGAACACTTCGAGTGGACGGATGCCGCCACGTCCGGACTCGAAGAAATAAAAACCATATTGGCAACAAACCCGGTCCTGGCCGCACCCAACATGGGCGAACCAATGCTATTATATATCGCGACAACTCATCAAGTTGTGAGCGCAGTGCTCGTTGTCGAACGAGAAACGGACGGACACAAGTTCCCCCTTCAAAAACCAGTTTACTACGTGTCCACTGTCTTAACTCCATGCAAGTCACGGTACCCGCATTATCAAAAGATAGCGTACGCGGTGTTCATGGCATCCCGGAAGCTGCGACACTACTTTCAAGAGTCGATAACAGTAGCCTTCGAAGTACCTCTTAATGACATTATAAACAACCGCGACGCAACGGGCCGGATTGCCAAATGGGCCATTGAGCTCCCCCTGTTCGACATAACCTATAAGCCACGGCGAGCTATTAAGTCGCAAGTTTTGGCCGACTTCGTCGCCGAATGGACTGAAGACGAACTCCCTAAAGAGTACGGCGCATATTCCAACTGGATCATGCACTTCGACGGCTCCAAAATGTTGGCTGGTCTGGGGGCTGGCGTCGTTTTGACGTCCCCAACCGGAGATACGGTCCAATACATACTCCAGATAATGTATACGGACTCCAATAACGCAGCCAAATATGAGGCCCTTCTACACGGCCTCCAGATGGCAGTCTCCATGGGCATTCAACGCCTAGAGGTGCGCGGGGATTCGAACCTCATGATATCCCAAATAAATGGAGACTTTGATGCCAAGGATCCGAAAATGGCAGCTTATTGCAACGCCGTCCTAAAAATGTCAGCTCGGTTTGAAGGGCTCGAATTTCACCATATAGCCCGGGATAACAACCAGGCAGCAGACGTATTGACGCGCATTGGCACAAAGCGTGATGCCGTCCCTCCCAACATCTTCCTAGAGAGGCTATTCAAGCCATCCGTACTATGGGAGGGGGAATCCGGAAATAACAACCTGGGCCCAACCGCACTGCCCGACACCGAACATTCCGACACAATTGGTGGTTCTGCCAACGAAGTAACATCTTCAGCCCACGTAATAATGGCAGTCATTGCCCCATGGACGGAACCATTCCTAGCCTACCTAACCAGGCAGGAACTTCCCGAGGACCAAAACGAGGCCCGCTGCATAGTGCGGCGATCTAAAGCCTATAAGGTCCATGAGGGAGAGCTTTACAAGAAAAGCACAACCGGAGTGCTTCAAAGGTGTATCTCCGAAGAGGAAGGGCGGAATCTTCTGGCTGAAATTCATGCCCTTGTAGGCAAGGCCTTCCGTACAGGATTTTATTGGCCGACGGCCCGGGCAGATGCTTAGGACTTAGTCCAACGATGCGTCGGTTGCCAGCTCTTTGCTAATCAAAGCCACATGACACTCACCGCCCTCAAAACTATACCCAATTGGCCCTTCGCGGTCTGGGGGCTTGACATGGTTGGACCCCTTAAAGGAGGAACCCACAAGCAAAAATACCTACTGGTCATGGTGGATAAATTCACCAAATGGATAGAGGCCAAACCTGTTAAGACGGCCGAATCCAGACCGGTGATAGACTTCATATCAGGGGTCATACACCGTTACGGCGTCCCCCATAGCATCATAACTGATAACGGCACGAACTTTACGGCCGACGAGGTCAAACTCTGGTGCAAAAACATGGGCATCAAGCTCGACTATGCTTCAGTCTATCACCCTCAAACTAACGGTCAAGTCGAGCGAGCAAATGGTCTAATCATGAGCGGCATCAAACCCAGATTAGTGCGGTCCCTCAAGGAATTTAACACGCACTGGAGGCTGTGGACTACTCCGAATCGCACCACCGGATTTACAACATTCTTTATGGTATATGGCGCAGAGGCAGTTCTGCCCTGTGACATAATTCATGACTCACCTCGCGTGCGCATGTACGAAGAAAGAGAAGCCGAGCTCGATCGGCAGGACAATTTGGACGCATTGGAGGAGGAGCGTGACGTGGCAAAAGCCCGTTCCGCATTTTATCAACAACAAGCTCGAAGATATCAAAGCAGAGAAGTACGGGCCAAAACTTACAATGTTGGCGAGTTAGTTCTACGCCTGCCGGACAAGAAAAAGGACAAACTCAAGCCCAAATGGGAAGGTCCCTTTATCATCGACCAAGTCCTGACCGGTGGAGCGTACCGTTTGCGAGATGCATTGGATAACCGACTCGATCCGAACCCATGGAACGCAGCCCGTTTCTGAAGATTCTACGCCTAGCGCCGGATTCTGAGTTCGTCTCCTTCCTCCGTCTATATTTTACATATTAGTTGTCTTCTGTTTCTCTCCTTCTCCCTCCTTTTCTATTACAGCCTTTGAAAGCTTGTTCGCGCATCGTTCGCACACACTTGAAGCGCTATCCGCGCTCATTATACCTGGGGGCTTCTTTAATAGAAGCTTATTTATACGGGCTCCCTGCCCAACACATGTGTCACACTTCCGCATGTACCTTTTATTCACCATTATATGCATCGATATGACTTAAGTTTTGGCCAAGCTAGGCTGCGTGGCTCCTATGCTTACCCCTACGTTCCTGATTGTTCGGCTAGGTGGTAAAGGGAGCACCTCTGCGATTGTTACTGCCGGGTCAGCCGGATATGTACCTCAGACTGGGTGGAGCCGAAAGCTAGCGTTCTTAAGGTAATATTCGGTCGGTGAACAAAAAGACGATTTAATACCTATTTATCTGCCCCCAGATGTTTTTCTGCTTTTTTCGCAGTCCGGACATGCCCTTTAGGGCATGCCTCCCAGGGAAAGGAACCCCTAATATTCTCCCTTGAAGATGTTTCTTACTACCCATGTAATATAACATAACTAGTTGGGCACTTGTCTGATAAAGCACTAATGACCCCCATGCCTGGTCTCCACGCATGCCCCGGTTCTTATATAACTGCGAGGGTATTCGGACACACTCCAGAGTCCGGACTATTGGGTCCCGAGGTTGAAGCGAAAAGGTCCGCTATGACAAACGATCTACAATCTGGCTAGAAGGCATTTTACATGTCATCTTAAATTACATAGTCAATTCGACTGATTGTATTCCTCTTCAATGCCATCTAATAGGCTGTCTAGTTTACAGTCCTGCTGGGAATACTTTGCGGCCAACTCTACTTGGCCGTACACTAAGCTCACAGGGATCTCCTTCCCATCGGGCCCCACAGGTCCGACCTCGGCCATGTGGTTTGGGTCAGCCTTCGTGTACCGCGTCTTCACCATGGCCCAGGCCTCCCTGGCGCCTTGATGGCAGGCCGATATCTTCCATAATCGGAAGCACCGCTGCGCTCCCTAAACCTCTCTACAAGCTCTCCAAGGCCTTCGGGCAGGGAGACAGATGGCCACATGGCCTGGGCGATGCCTTTCATCACCTGCCGAACTCGTTCGTGCAGTTGTAAGAGCTCGGGAAGAAGGTCACCCATTGAACCGGGCATTTCCTCTCCAGGACGACCTGTGAGCATACCTACAGACATAACTCTGTTAGTTGACTTCCTCACCGTACTCTTTTTTCAAAGTTCGTTCAAGCACTTACTAAACATGCCGCGTCGAAGCCGCCGATTCTCCTTAACGCAGTCAGACAGCTGGGCACGAACATCCTTTAGTTCCTCACCCAACTGGGTGTTGGCATCTTGGAGATTATTTTTCTCCTGCCTCACCCTCATAAGCACGTTCTCTCCGGCCTTTAACCGGCGCAAGAGCTGTTGCTTGTCCGGATCTACCCCGGCGCCATCTGCAATGCTATTGTCAGATTTATACACACGCCACACCTCATAACATACTTATCCTTTGAAACGTATATTGCCAGAGGGGGTCTCTTTGGCTTCCCCGGTCGCGGCTAGTGCGGCCTCAAGTTGGGCTTTGCACTCTTCAAGCTCCTGGGATAGTTGGGTATTCTTTTCTGTAAGATCCTGCATAACAAATGATCCTTAAATCAGTTATTCTAACTATTTCAAGTCTTGGGGGCTACTGGCATATATAACTATCAAATTTTCTCACCCGTATGTCTTTTACATACTGCTCCGTGGCTCTGGCTAGACCATTTTGAGAGGCACGGAGGTGCGCATCTCCCTAATTGAAGGCATCCAATGCCTCTAGGGAAAAACATGCGCCACGAAGAACTGTCCGGCGACACCTGTGATTCATGGCACTCTCCACCTCGGAATTGGTGGCAGATAACCTGTCGGCATCCTCTGTCGGAGGAGCGTCCGACGCACGCCTCATGTTTGCCTCCGCTTCTGGACCTGGCTTTGGAGCCTGGTGAGCGGAGGATTGATTGGCAACCTCTCCGGATACAGTCCGGCGAGCGCTCTTCTTCCTGATAAAGCACGAGCGTTAGTATGCCTCCCGGGAATAAAACCTGGGAGTAAGATGACACGCCATACCGTTGCACCGGCGTTTCAATCTGGACTGCAATTCTTTTCAGCCTGTTGGGGCTTGCTGTCCCTTGTTGACTAGCCGTCGCAGGCTCGGCCTTCTGCCTCAAGGACTTCCCCTGCGAAACGCCATTGGTATACAGTGATAAAAAACAAGCACGGATGTGTCATTTTCAAAGTATTGGGACTTCGGTCTCAGTTACCTGTGAGGCGGGAAGTATTCCGGGGTAATCGACCGTAATGGCAACCAAGGCATTATCGATGCTCAGTTGGTGAAATACCTTGTCGATCAGCTCCACCGATATGTCTGGATCCTCTTGGGAGGTCGGATCGATGAACCGTTCCGGATCCTCGGGTTGTGGAGGCGGGCTGTTTATATCCTTTACGGCCCGGCGCAGTTCCTGCGCTGAAATCATAAAATGAGATACTTGACTATGGGAATATAGATCGGATAGGCAAAAAGAAATGTCCGCTTACACAGCTCGGAGGATTGTACATAGAAAATCCGTCCTGTGGATTGACGCGGAGAAATTCCTCCTCTTCTCCCTTGTACAATGCAGACAAGATCTTCATCAGATCGGCGACCGATCCCGGCCCCTTACAGCCGTAGCGGGTGGCATCATCCTCCCCGTTGAAATCCCACATGGGGTGGCCTCTATACTGGAGCGGCTGCATCCCCGCATAATGCATGTGGCCATGACCCCAGTCATGGTCAGTCCGGAATGAGCTCACAACCTTATCCGGCTCATCAGGTAAAGGACGTCCCTGTCTTTTTCCTTCTGAGGGCTCCGTGGATGCCAGCTTAGGCGTTTCTTCAAAGGAGCGTTATTAAACTCAGGGAGGCCGACCCGAATAGGGTCCGGCAGGGGGACATCTTCTATATAAAAACCATGCTGAAGCCCAGTCTTGGGACGCCTTCTTTGGGGTTTCGGATAGATATCCGGTCCCAGCGATGGGCCATAGTTCGGCTCCGCCCACTTGATATATTGACCCCTCTTGAGAACGGGGCACAAGGCAAAACAGCTTCTTCCACAGCGCAAAATGAGCCTCGATGCCCAAAAATAGCTCACAAAGGGCCACGAAGCCCGCAATATGCAAAATGGAGGCAGGCGTAAGGTTGTGCAACTGGAGGCCGTAGAACTCCAGGAGCCTCCGGAGAAACGGATGAATTGGAAATCCGAGCCCTCTTATCAAATAAGAGATAAGGCATACCCGTTCTCCTTTGGAGGGGCTGGGGACGCTCTCCGCTTGCTTTCCGCCCTTATAGGTGGCGAGTCCGGCTCGAACCGGAACCATGAAGGCTAGGGGAAGAAATCCCTTGGTTTGGAGCGCCACTAGCTCACTGTGCGGGACGGAGCATCTCTCCCAATCTCCAGGCTGAGGGCTGGGAGGGCGAGAGGAGGAGCCGCGTCGACTGTCCATGATGGAAAGGATTTCTATCAGATGCGCTCTGATGAATGCTCGCGAAGGGAGGATGGTGTGATTCGGATCTAGATCCTCGTCTCTTTTATAGGCAGCTCATTTGCGCAGCTAGGGGGGTAAATGTAAAAATACCCTGGCTTTTCACATTTGTTCAACACATGGAAGATGGCCATTATTGGGCGTGGAAGCCGAGGAGCGCAATATTTACAAGAAGTCGGACGCTATTCAACAGGTACATAGGATTTGGAGAAGAACCCGCCTTGCAATGCCGAAGACAATCTACGCGCCGGACTCATCGCCATTGAAGCCTGGTTCGGGGGCTACTGAGGGAGTCCTGGATTAGGGGGTGTCCGGATGGCCGGACTATAGCCTTTGGCCGGACTCCTGGACTATGAAGATACAAGATTGAAGACTTTGTCCCGTGTCCGGATGGGACTTTCCTTGGCGTGGAAGGCAAGCTTGGCGATACGGATATGTAGATCTCCTACCATTGTATCCGACTCTGTGTAACCCTAACCCTCTTCGGTGCCTATATAAACCGGAGGGTTTTAGTCCGTAGGACGAACAACAATCATACCATAGGCTAGCTTCTAGGGTTTAGCCTCTCTCATCTCGTGGTAGATCTACTCTTGTACTACCCATATCATCAATATTAATCAGCAGGAGTAGGGTTTTACCTCCATCGAGAGGGCCCGAACCTGGATAAAAACATCGTGTCCCTTGTCTCCTGTTACCATCCGCCTAGACACACAGTTCGGGACCCCCTACCCGAGATCCGCCGGTTTTGACACCGACAATCACCCTAGGATATCCTTCTGGAATCGGCCGGCAGTGATAAGTTGCGCCGGGTCCATTAGGATAAACAGAGCCAACAGCCGCCTTGACCTTCAAATTCATCCATTGCGTCATAATGTGGCAATTTTGAGACTCCATGATAGCATCCACGGGATAGCTGGCAGGAGCCGTCAAGACATGCTCCGGCTGAAGCAGCTTGGTGGAAGCCACGCTGCTTCTCCGCTGAGATGGCGGGGTAGTTTCGGGGGAAGCTTCGGCAGGTCGTTTGCTGCGATCTACAGCTTCTCGTTCCTCTTCTTGTTCCTCTAGCCCCATTACATTTTCGTGCAGCGCCTGCAGTTCGCCCTGCTCCAGTTTCTTCCTCCTGTCGTGGGTTTTGTAATCCCCTGCATCCGGAAAACCAACCTTCCACGGAATGGAGCCTGGCGTGCCTCATGTCCGTCCAGGGTGCTCAAGATTCCCAAGGGCCATTGTGAGCTCGTCCTTCTCCTAGTCTGGAACGAACGTCCCTCGCTGCGCTGCATTGATATAGTGCCGAAGTTTCTTGACTGGTATTTTCAGTTGCTTGTCCGCCCAATGGCACTTCCCTGATATAGGGTCCAAAGTTCCGCCAGCACCGAAGAACCAAGTCCGGCAACGGTCTGGCCAGTTCATTGTCTCTGGTTCGATCCCTTTTTCAAGCAGATCATTCTCATCCTTGGACCACTTAGGCCGGGCTTTGAGGTAGCCACCTGACCCCGTGCGATGGTGAAACTGCTTCTTCGCAGCATTTTGCTTGTTTGTCGCCGACATCTTCTTACTCTTTTCCGATGTCTTGTGGGCCACAAATGCGGGCCAGTGGTCTTTGATCTTCTCATATTTGCCGATGAATTCTGGTGTCTCTTTTTTGTCGACAAACTTGTTCAGCTCTTTCCTCCACCTCCTGAATAGGGTTGCCATCTTCTTAAGAGCACAAGACTTGATTAATTGCTCTTTAACTGGCTTCTCCGGATCCTCCTCTGGCGATAGGGTGAAATTTGCCTTCAGCTGAGTCCAAAGATCTTCTTTCTGCATATCATTGACATAAGACACCTCAGGGTCTTCCTCCTTAGGCTTATACCATTGCTGGATGCTGATCGGGATCTTGTCCCTAACAAGAACCCCGCACTGAGCAGAAAATGCATTCTTTGTCCGGATGGGTTCAATCGGTTCGCTGTCGGGCGCGATTTCTATGATCTCAAACCTTTCATCTGAGCTCAACTTTTACTTCGGGCCTCGTCTCCTTACCGAAGTTGTGCTCGATCCGGAGGGCTAGAAAAAGGAAGAAAGACGAAAGTTAATTAATATGTGTACATATACCAAAACAATGAATGCATCAATTAACTAGTCAGCACGGGCTTAACTAATATATATATACCTGGCCGGACTCGGTTCGGTCACCGGAGCAGTCAGCACGGTCTCCTTCTTGTACCTCCATTGGGTCACTGGAGCCATCATGAACATATCCCTCTTCTTGTACCGACATTAATGGGCCGGAGCCATCCTGAACATAGCCCTCTTCTTCACCCAGTCCTTCTTGACCATCGGTGTCGTTGAGAAATGACGCAACGACATCACTTCCTTGTGCGATTATGTCCCCCAACATCGCTTCTGTTGCTTCGTCTCGGGAGTGCTCCATGGTTTCTGCAAATATTTACAACATGTCAATTATTATTCAAACATGGTACATATGGATATATATTAGTGGCAAACGTAGAACTAGCTAGCTAATCACAATAAGGAATCATGTTAGTGGCCTCAACGCTGCTTCTCTAGGGTTTGGGGTGGCCTCGACACAACGCTTCAAGGGTTTGGGGTGGCCTCGACGACAACACTCTTTTAACTTGGTAAATTTGGGTGGCCTCGAGAGAGTTAATTTCTCGGGTAGGGGCGCGGCGGGAGGGGGTAGGAGACCAACATCATTTTCTCTCTAGGGTTTGGGTGTCCTCGAGAGTTTTGGTCGAGCGAGAGGGCCGACGGGGGTGCTGCCGTGGTATAAGTTATCACGGTCAAGAGGGGGTATATATATCGATCGCCCCTCATGTCGAAGTTATCTCGAGGGGGTTATATCGACAATGACGCGACATACATATACATGGGAAAATAATGTTATCGGGGAGGGGGTATCGGTACCTAAAAGTGCAACTATCCCTAGGTGGCTTTGGTAATTCATAACAACATATAGCTCATGGAGCTAATGCTATTCCAAGACATATATTTCAGGAAAGCTCAATGAATGGCATGGCATGGATGATGAAAGTGGATCCCTCAAAATACTAAGGACAAAGGATTGGCTCAAGCTCATTAGCTCAAGACTCTTCATTTTATATTTTAGTGATCCACGATCACATTGAGTCTATAGGAAAAGCCAATACTATCAAGGAGGGATGAGGTGTTGCTTAATGAGCCTCTCACTTCATGTGCTTAGTGATATGCTCCAAAACCCTCAGCTACTTTCTCACATCCACAAATGACCTAAACCCAAAGCCAAAATCGGTCACACCGATTCTTCCTATCCGGCGCCACCGAGTTCAAATGTCATAGCCACTGCCACAAACCCTAGGCAAATCGGTTCTACCGATAGGGATCTCGGTCTCACCGAGATGGGATTGTAATCTCCCTGTTTCCCTTCATAACGTTTCGGTCAAACCGAAGTGAGCGATCGGTCCCACTGAGATTGCAATGTAAACTCTCTGTTTCCCTTTTGTAACATTTCGGTTTCACCGAAAAGAGCAAATCGGTCCCACTGAGTTTACCTGACCAACTCTCTGGAAAGCTTATTACCAAAATCGGTCTCATCGACTTTGTGTAATCGGTCTTACCGAGATTACGTTATGCCCTAACCCTAACCAAATCGGTCTCACCGAGTTGCATGTCAGTCCCACCAAAAATCACTAACGGTCACTAGGTTTAGTAAATCGGTCCGACCGAGTCTGTTGAATCGGTCCCACCGAGTTTGGTAAATTGTGTGTAACGATTAGATTTTGTGTGGAGGCTATATATACCCCTCCACCTCCTATTCATTCATGGAGAGAGCCATTAGACTAAACCTACACTTCCAACTTACCATTTCTGAGAGAGAACCACCTACTCATGTGTTGAGGCCAAGATATTCCATTCCTACCATATGAATCTTGATTTCTAGCCTTCCCCAAGTTGCTTTCCACTCAAATCTTCTTTCCACCAGATCCAAATCCTATGAGAGAGAGTTGAGTGTTGGGGAGACTATCATTTGAATCACAAGAGCAAGGAGTTCATCATCAACGCACCATTTGTTACTTCTTGAAGAGTGGTGTCTCCTAGATTGGCTAGGTGTCACTTGGGAGCCTCCGACAAGATTGTGGAGTTGAACCAAGGAGTTTGTAAGGGCAAGGACATCGCCTACTTCGTGAAGATCTACCGCTAGTGAGGCAAGTCCTTCGTGGGCGACGGCCATGGTGGGATAGACAAGGTTGCTTCTTCGTGGACCCTTCTTGGGTGGAGCCCTCCGTGGACTCGTGCAACCGTTACCCTTCATGGGTTGAAGTCTCCATCAACGTGGATGTACGATAGCACCACCTATCGAAACCACGCCAAAAACATCCGTGTCTGCAACTGCGTGTGAATCCTCCAAACCCTTCCCTTTACTTTCTTGCAAGTTGCATGCTTTAATTTCCGCTGCCTATATACTCTTTGCATGCTTGCTTGAATTGTGTGATGATTTCTTGACTTATCCTAAGATAACTAAAATCTGCCAAACTCTAAAATTGGGAAAAGGTTAAGTTTTTAATTGGTCAAGTAGTCTAATCACCCCCCCTCTAGACATACTTCAAGGTCCTACAGTACCCCCCCCTTGTGTTGAAGTTTCTTCTTTCTCCTCTATTCCTTTCTTCTTCTTCTCCTCTTCTTTTTCTTCTTCTCCCTCGAGAAAGGAAAATAAGGAAAAGGAAGAAAAGAGGAAGAAGGAAGAAGGAAGAAGAAGAAGAAAAAAAAGAGGAGAAGAAGAAAGGAATAGAGGAGAAGAAGAAAA
>NC_041383.1:57986078-57996511 GCF_002162155.2 Triticum dicoccoides
AGCAGCCCAAAGGGCGGGAAGCGGCGGCCTTTGGTCCCGGCTGGTGGCACCAACCGGGACTAAAGGGGGGGCATTGGTCCCGGTTGGTACCACGAACCGGGACCAAAGGGCGGCATTGGTCCCGGTTCGTGGCACCAACCGGGATCAATGGCCTTGCACAGCGGTGTGGTGGTGGGAGTTTTGTCCCACCTCGCTAGTTGAGAGCGCCCCGCACCTGTTTATAAGCTCCGCTGCCTCTTCCCACTCGAACTCCTCTGAACTGCAGGCCAATGGGCCTAATCTGACACTGCTTTGCCTGTGGGCCTGCTGGGCCTTCTGCGGGCCTGAATCCTGGCCCATGGTAGGGTTTCTAGTCGTATTCAGGCCGTGCGTGCCCAGTAGGAGGCACTTTTTTTTGTTTTCTTTACTTATTGTTGCTATTTTTATTTGTATTCAGTTTTTTTGTTTTGTTTTCTGCATTATTTATTTTCTTTTGTTTTTTGCTTTATTTTTTTAATTATTTTTGCTTTTAGTTTTAGGAAAATTATAAACTTTCTGTTAGTGCCATTAGTTTTCAAATTTGAAAACACTTTCTTTGCTTTTTTTGTTTTCTTTCTTGCTTTATTTATTTTATTTTGTTTCTACTTACAATAAAATACTTATTGTTGCTATTTTTAATTATTTTCCAGTTTTTTTGTTTTGTTTTCTGCATTATTTATTTTCTTTTGTTTTTTGCTTTATTTTTTAATTCTTTTTTGCTTTTAGTTTTAGAAAAATTATAAACTTTCTGTTAGTGCCATTAGTTTTCAAATTTGAAAACACTTTTTTTGTTTTTTTGTTTTCTTTATTGCTTTATTTATTTTCTTTTGTTTTTTGCTTTATTTTCAATTCTTTTTTCTTTTAGGTTAGCAAAATTATAAACTTTCTGTTAGTGCCATTAGTTTTCAAATTTGAATAGTTAAAATTTGAATTCTTTGAAATTTGTGTGAATCACAAGTTTGTGATTAACTTTACTAAAGAAATGAACATAGATGCGTCTATAGAGTGTTCTTGGTGATAACATAGTTGACCAGGAGCGAAACGGGATTAATGGTATTACGAGGGCCGAATCATAAGACATTAAAGCATTTCAAATGAACTCTGAAAAAGTTGAAAGTTGGCATGGTATCATAAATTCACCCACATAGCATGTGCATGTACAAAACGGACAATGGTATCATACTCGTGTGTTAAAAGTTGGCATGGTATCATCATAATAGTTGCGGGAGAAAGTTTTCACTTTTTCTTCGCTTGTGTCATTTGCTTAGTGCACCGTAACCATGGATAATCTTCATCGTTTATCAGGATGCTGGGGTCATCCTTGACCTTTAAGGGAGGAATTTCATGAAACTTTTCATAATCTTCAGACATGTCTGTCTTGCCCTCCACTCCCACGATGTCCCTTTTTCCTGAAAGAACTATGTGGCGCTTTGGCTCATCGTATGATGTATTCGCTTCCTTATCTTTTCTTTTTCTCGGTCTGGTAGACACATCCTTCACATAGATAACCTGTGCCACATCATTGGCTAGGATGAACGGTTCGTCAGTGTACCCAAGATTTTTCAGATCCACTGTTGTCATTCTGTACTGTGGGTCTACCTGTACCAAGCCTCCTAACAGATTGACCCATTTGCACTTAAACAAAGGGACCTTAAAATCATGTCCGTAGTCAAGTTCCCATATGTCCACTATGTAACCATAATATGTGTCCTTTCCTCTCTCGGTTATTGCATCAAAGCGGATACCGCTGTTTTGGTTGGTGCTCTTTTGATCTTGGTCAATCGTGTAAAATGTATTCCCATTTATCTCGTATCCTTTCCAAATCGTAACAGTCGAAGATGGTCCCCTGGACAACAAGTACAGCTTATCACAAACAGTGTTGTCACCTCTGAGACATGTTTCCAACCAACTGCTGAAAGTCCTGATGTGTTCACATGTAATCCAGTCGTTGCACTGCCCCGGGTGTTTGGAGCACAGACTGTTCTTGTGTTCATCGACATACGGGGTCACCAAGGGTAGAGTTCTGTAGAACTATGTAGTGTGCTTGAGACCAAGAATATCCGTCCCTGCATATTATTGAGTCCCTTCCAAGCGTGCCTTTCCAGTCAGTCTCCCCTCATACCGCGATTTAGGGAGACCTATCTTCTTAAGGCCAGGAATGAAGTCAACACAAAACCCGATGACATCCTCTGTTTGATGGCCCATGGAGATGCTTCCTTCTGGCCTAGCGCGGTTACGGACATATTTCTTTAGGACTCCCATGAACCTCTCAAAGGGGTACATATTGTGTAGAAATACAGGGCCCAGAATGACAATCTCGTCAACTAGATGAACTAGGACATGCGTCATGATATTGAAGAAGGATGGTGGGAACAACAGCTCGAAACTGACAAGACATTGCATCACATCACTCCTTAGCCTTGGTATGATTTCTGGATCGATCACCTTCTGAGAGATTGCATTGAGGAATGCACATAGCTTCACAATGGCTAATCGGACGTTTTCCTGTAGAAGCCCCCTCAATGCAACCGGAAGCAGTTGCGTCATAATCACGTGGCAGTCATGAGACTTTAGGTTCTAAAACTTTTTCTCTGCCATATTTATTATTCCTTTTATATTCAACGAGAAGCCAGACGGGACCTTCATACTAAGCAGGCATTCAAAGAAGATTTCCTTCTCTTCTTTGGTAAGAGCATAGCTAGCAGGACCTTCATACTGCTTTGGAGGCGTGCCGTCTTTTTGGTGCAAACGTTGCAGGTCCTCCCATGCCTCAGCTGTATCTTTTGTCTTCCCATACACGCCCAAGAAGCCTAGCAGGTTCACGCAAAGGTTCTTCGTCATGTGCATCACGTCGATCGAAGAGCGGACCTCTAGGTCTTTCCAGTAGGGTAGGTCCCATAATATAGATTTCTTCTTCCACATGGGTGCGTGTCCCCCAGCGTCACTCGGAACAGCTAGTCCGCCGGGACCCTTTCCAAAGATTACATGTAAATCATTGACCATAGCAAGTATGTGATCACCGGTACGCATGGCAGGCTTCTTCCGGTGATCTGCCTCGCCTTTGAAATGCTTGCCTTTCTTTCGACGTTGATGGTTGGTCGGAAGAAATCGATGATGGCCTAGGTACACATTCTTCCTGTAGCTTCCCAGGTATATATTATCGGTGTCAAGTAAACAGTGCGTGCATGTGTGGTATCCCTTGTTTGTCTGTCCTGAAAGGTTACTGAGAGCGGGCCAATCGTTGATGGTTACGAATAGCAATGCCTTTAGGTCAAATTCCTCCTGTTTGTGCTCATCCCACGTACGTACACCGCTTCCATTCCACAGCTGTAAAAGTTCTTCAACTAATGGCCTTAGGTACACATCAATGTCGTTGTCGGGTTGCTTAGGGCCTTGGATGAGAACTGGCATCATAATGAACTTTCGCTTCATGCACATCCAAGGAGGAAGGTTATACATACATAGAGTCACGGGCCAGGTGCTGTGATTGCTGCTATGCTCCCCGAAAGGATTAATGCCATCCGCGCTTAAAGCAAACCATACATTCCTTGGGTCACTTGCAAACTCATCCCAGTACTTTCTCTCGATTTTTCTCCACTGCGACCCGTCAGCGGGTGCTCTCAACTTCCCGTCTTTCTTACGGTCCTCGATGTGCCATCATATCAACTTGGCATGCTCTCCGTTTCTGAATAGATGTTTCAACCGTGGTATTATAGGAGCATACCACATCACCTTCGCGGGAACCCTCTTCCTGGGGGGCTCGCGTCAACATCACCAGGGTCATCTCGTCTGATCTTATACCGTAATGCACCGCATACCGGGCATGCGTTCAGATCCTTGTACGCACCGCGGTAGAGGATGCAATCATTAGGGCATGCATGTATCTTCTGCACCTCCAATCCTAGAGGGCATACGACCTTCTTTTCTGCATATGTACTGTCGGGCAATTCGTTATCCTTTGGAAGCTTCTTCTTCAATATTTTCAGTAGCTTCTCAAATCCTTTGTCAGGCATAGCATTCTCTGCCTTCCACTGCAGCAATTCCAGTACGGTACCGAGCTTTGTGTTGCCATCTTCGCAATTGGGGTACAACCCTTTTTTGTGGTCCTCTAACATGCGATCGAACTTCAGCTTTTCCTTTTGACTTTCGCATTGCGTCCTTGCATCGATAATGACCCGGCGGAGATCATCATCATCGGGCACATCGTCTGGTTCCTCTTGATCTTCAGCAGCTTCGCCCGTTGCAGCATCATCGTGCACATCGTCTGGTTCCTCTTGACCTTCAGTAGCATCACCGTATTCAGGGGGCACATAGTTGTCATCGTACTCTTCTTCTTCGTCGTCTTCCATCATAACCCATATGTCTCCGTGCCTTGTCCAAACATTATAGTGTGGCATGAAACCCTTGTAAAGCAGGTGGGTGTGAAGGATTTTCCGGTCAGAGTAAGACTTCGTATTCCCACATATAGGGCATGGACAACACATAAAACCATTCTGCTTGTTTGCCTCAGCCACTTCGAGAAAATCATGCACGTCCTTAATGTACTCGGAGGTGTGTCTTGAACCGTACATCCATTTTGGTTTATCTGCGTGCATTATATATAATTAAGTGTGTCAAAAATCATTACAGAACATCATGAATAGATAATTAAGTGACCAAATTAATAGAAGTTCATCATCACATTAAAACCAAAGTACATACATAGTTCTCATCTAACAACATAAAGCTCTGCAGAGCATCTAAATTAATTAAACCATACATTGAAACTATGTAAAACATTTCAATGCGAAAACAAATGCGATCATAATCGCAACCAATGTAACAACTGATCCAACGGCATAATGATACCAAGCCTCGGTAGAATGTCATATTTTCTTATCTTTCTAATCTTCAAACGCATTGCATCCATCTTGATCTTGTGATCATCGACGACATCCGCAACATGCAACTCCAATATCATCTTCTCCTCCTCAATTTTTCTTATTTTTTCCTTCAACAAATTGTTTTCTTCTTCAACTAAATTTAACCTCTCGACAATAGGGTCGGCTGGAATTTCCGGTTCAACAACCTCCTAGATAAATAAAATTTATGTCACGTTGGTCGGCATAATTGTCATAAACAATAAATGAACCAATAGTTATGAAAAGATAATATATACCACATCTGAATCATAGACAGGACGAGGGCCAACGGGAGCAGATACCAAAACCATCGCACTATATAAGATGCAATAATAAAAGTAAGAAAATTATACAAGTATCTATATAAACATACAAGTAAGAATTTTTTTTCCTTTCAGAAAGAAGATAAGAACAAGAGGCTCACCACGGTGGTGCCCGCGACGAGATCGGCGCGGAAGATCAACGGCGGTGAAGACGGGGACGGGACGTGACAGACCGCTAAACCTAGACAAATATTGAGGAAAATGGAGCTTGGAGGTCGAGCTTGGAGAGGAGAAAGCTTAAGTAGTGTGGCTCGGGTCGAACACCTCGTGTGCATAGGAGGTGAGCTAGAGCACCACAAAGCTCTCCCCTCGCCGGCCAGGAAAAACAGAGCAGTGGGAGTGCTCTGCTCGGGCGAGGGATATATATAGGAAACTCATTGGTCCCGGTTCGTCCCACGAACCGGAACTAAAGGGCAGCCTTTGGTCCCGGTTCATGCCACCAACCGGGACCAATGGTGGTGGGCCAGGAGCGAGGCCCATTGGTCCCGGTTCGTCCCACCAACCGGGATTAAAAGGTCCAGACGAATCGGGACCAATGGCCCACGTGGCCCGGCCGGCCCCCGGGGCTCACGAACCGGGTCCAATGCCCCCATGGGTCCCGGTTCTGGATTGAACCGGGACTAATGGGCTGACCTGGCCTGGACCATTGCCCCCTTTTCTACTAGTGAGATGAGCTCGGGAGCCGAATTGCTGTGGCCTGAAGAGAATGTTTTATTTTAGGAGAAAAGCTCAAGCATAGTGCAAGCACCCCATTTAAAAGAAATAAAGATAAAGGGTGGTAAAAATGAAGTGGAGAATCACAGTGACCGAGAGGAGAAAGTATCCAATGGAACCCAACTTAAAATGAAAACTCCACAGAAAACACATTCAAAGTTTTGAAAAATTATGTAAAAAGAACATTAGAAATTTGATGTTCTAGGAACACTTGGAAATTGAAGTTCAAACTCGTATTCATTTGGGAGGTCAGAAAAAAAACAAATTATGCATGAATAGTGATGTTGTACTATTTGTAAGTTTATAACAATTCATTTCCTATATATTGTTTTCTCGTACCTTCCGAATGAATTTGCTTTTGACTTGGTTTACATGTTTGTAGAACATCACCTCTCCAATATACTCCATTTTCCAGATTTTCCATGAAACATACTTTTACTTCATTTTCGTCAACTTCCACTATAATTTGGTTTCCACATGATATTTCCTTACCTAAGAAGACGGGTCCCAAGATCAGTTGCTCCCTTGGCGCCACTTGAGTATCATCGCGTTGGCAAATCACCATGAAAGATACTTTGATTGTGTTTCACTTTCAGATGCTCCTCGTTATGTTGACGACATTTTCATTTGAAGAATCCGTGTCACTCTTTTTCCAGGAGGGAATTTTGCTATAACATAGTTTTCTACTGCTTTTTTGAGTGTTTGGTTGGGTTGATTGTGATTGACATACAAATTATCATCATTAATTACTTATTTGATGCAAATTGAGCAGCTGGTGGATGGCGTAGCACACAAACTTTAATATTAAGGACACAGAGGTTTGTGTCTCCTTCAAAGTTGTGGTGACATAAGCACAATTATATGACGTATATGCAATGACATATATGTGTGTCTTTTAGGCCAGTCGCAGTGGTTGTCTCTAGGCTAGCACAGAAGCTTCGTAATTGACGACACGTTGTTTGTGTCCCTTTCAAAGTTGTGGTGGCATGAGCTCAATAAGATGACATATACGCGATGACGTATATGCGCGTATTTCTTAGGATTGTTTCAGTTGTTATCCCTTAATATGCATACATGTTAGTATACTTGATCTTACTATTTATAATAAGTTCATGTGCATCTCGCAAAAAAAGGTGCTACGTATAGATTTAATTACCATTTGTTGGATTGTGTGAAGAGATGATATATAACATAATATATGTTTCATTTTCTCATTAATTCTTCTCCTCATAGATTTTTTTTGTGAAGGATTAGAAGACGATATTTAGCGCAGGCCTTCAGAAGCTCGAGTGCATAGCGGACGGTTAAAGCATACATATAATGTCAAGAGAGGTTGGAGTAGAACGAATTTGACATAGGAAAAATCCGTAAAGAGAGATCTGAAGGATTGGAGTATCGCCGAAGAACTAGCCATGGATGCGTGAAAGCTTGCTATCCATGTGTGTGGAAGCTTGTTGTTGCTGTTGCTGTATTAGAAGACGATACTGCAGAGCATTGGAAGATACTTCTTTTTAGATAAAGCAGGAATAAGAGGTGAAATTGATGAAAGACTGCGATGGGCTTGACTCAAATTTGCTTTTGTGGAAATGTCAATCAGCAAATCACCTTTCCGCAAAAAAAAAAAAGTCCGCAAATCACCAACAGAGAAATCCGCAAATTTAAAAGTAAGATAAAATCAGTAGCAGACGCACATATCTGCTGGGTTAGCATCACGCACTCACTTTTTGTTAGACTCCAATACGATGTTATGTCATTAAAGATATTTGGGCTACCCGGCCGCCATACTCGTGGCCAACTGCCCATCATGCCTAGACTTTTAACTGTCACCTCGTAGCTACCAGGTTTACAAAAATGTAGAATGTATGTATTTGAGAATATATCTCTATTTTTTAGACTAGCACACAAGTCTGCAGAGTGTCGCCGCCCCCGTGTGGGACGGCTCGTCCTCTGGTTGCCGCGTGTCGAACGTGGGATGGCGTGATGCGCTTAGTGGAATCCACCGCTTGCGCTGCTCTCATGAGGCAGCACCGATCCCGAAGCAGATCTCGTCAGGTCTGACTCCGCGGATCCCGACATGTACAATTATTTGTTTATTGCAAGTACTCTTCCAACACATAAAGACTACTAGTTTCAATGGTAGAGGCATTTCGCCGCGCGTCCGTTTCCGTCGCTGATACATGGAACCCAGTGCCAGTGTCTGGATAAACATCTTAAGGCCACACACCTTTGTTCTGCCGAACACACCATAGTAGCCCAATGGCTACACCCCCTCCCTTACATGTGCTCGGCCCGGGTTCGATTCCCCCCGAATCTAGTAGTAGCTTAAACTGTTGGAGAAACATGATGTTGGTTCTTTGACTGATGGTTTTGTTAATGAAATTGGAGGGGGAGCCCTCTTTTGCAAGTTTTAGTTTCAGATAAGAAAATCTCCGGCTCACCATGCCATGTCACACTCACAAAGGGCACCGTGTGGATGCTCAATCCTTGATCCTCTGGATGCTCGATCTTGGATCGATACTCCCACCACCTCCGCCTCACGACCAGATTTGGCGAATCAGTCTGCTCCATGGCCCAGAGGAGCAGCTCTATGTACTCTAGCGCGACTCCCTCCGGCGAGATCGTCGCCTTTTCACTCCGTTTGAGACGTTTGGCCATTGCCATCACCATCGCCGCTAACTGCCACTGGTTGTCAAACCAAGAGTTGATCTCCATCAACCTGGCTAACTTCACCTGGTCGCCGCCTATGATCGTCGTGTATCGGTGCTCCTCCATCGATCTACTTCCCGGTGGTCTTGCAATGGAAGAGGAGCGGCAGGCAGCGGTTTTGGATTGGATGGAATTGGAGAGGAGTGGCGGTGGATTTGGAATGCAAGAGGAGAGGAGCGGCGGTGGTCTTGCAATAGAAGAGGAGCGGAGGTCGACGGTTTTGGATTGGATGGAAGAGGAGAGGAGCGATGGAGGAGGAGCGGCTGGTGGCGGTTTTGGATTGACGAGAGCGGCGACACGCTATGAGTGGATCCCTCCTAATGACTAATTTACCCCTCACTTAAGAACCGGCCCCACATAAACATGAGTACCGACCCCACATTATTTAGTACTTTTGAGTACTTTCTTGCCAGTACTACCCACTTATCTACCGTTATCAAGACCAATGGACGACTTAGAAAAATGCCAACTACCCTAAAACTTGTATTTGTCAGTTTGTAACTATTCATTTCCTAGGTATGGTTTTTTGGAACCTTCCGAATCAATTTGATTTTGAGTTCCAAAGTTTACATGTTTGTAGAACATCACCTCTCCAATATACTGTCTTTTCCAGATTTTTTAGAAACTTTGAAACATACCTTTACTTTATTTTCGCCAACTTCCATTATAGCTTGGTTTCCACATTATATCTCCTCACATGAGAAGCCGGGTCCCAAGATTAGTTGCTTCCTTGGTGCCAACCAGAGTATTATGGCGTTGGAAAATCACCATGAAAGATACTTTGATTGTATTTCACTCTCAGATGCTCCACGTTATGTCGACGACATCATCACTTGGAGAATATGTGTCACTCTTTTTCTACAAGGGAATGTGCGATAACATAGTTTTCTACTTTTTTGAGTGTTTGGTTGGGTTGATTGTGATTGACATGAGCCATGACAAATTGACATCACTAATTACTTATTTGATGCAAATTCAACGGTTGGTAGATGGGCTAGCACACAAACCCAATAATTAAGCACAATAATATGACGTATGTGCAATGACATATAGGTGTGTCTATTAGGCTAGTCTCCCAGTGGTCATCTCTGAGCTAGCACACAAGCTCAACAATTAACGTCACATAGTGTGTGTCCCTTTCGAAACTATGGTGACATGAGATCAACAAGATGACATATATATGCTGACATATATGCGTGCTTGTTAGGCCATTTCCAGTGGTCATCCCTTACTATGCGTATATTAGTTTGCCATGTCACTTATGTACTCACCATCTCAAGGACTAGTATAAATCTTTTTTACAGGCCAACTATTAATATACTAAATCTTACTTTTGTTAAGTTCATGCGAGTCTAACATGAGCTCAATAAGATGACATATATGTGTGTTTGTTAGACCAGTTCCAGCGGTCATCCCTTACTATGTGTATATTAGTTGCCATGCCACTTTATACTCACCATCTCAGGGACTAGTATAAATCTTTTTTACAGGCCAAGTATTAATACACTAAATCTTACTTTTGTTAAGTTCATGAGAGCCTAACTGGATACTGTGTATAAATTTAATTATCTATTTGTTGGGTTGTCCGAAGAGATGATATATATAACATAACACACGTTTCATTTTCTCGGTAATTCCATGCCTCATAAATAAATTTTTGACGTGAAGGATTAGGAGACGATAGTCCAGAGCATTGGATGAGTTTCTTTAGAAATGGGAGGGATCACAGGTGAAACTGATGGAAGACTGTGATGGACTAGGCTAAGATGGC
>NC_041383.1:57996742-57999270 GCF_002162155.2 Triticum dicoccoides
CGGCGGGATATTTCTAGCACAACCTCTCAAAGTCACCCTGATGATAGAACTTTTTGGCTGTGAAGGCGTGCGGCCTTGGATTCCTCGACCCTCCATGGTGTCAAGGCTATGAGGCCATGTAGGCACGCAGTAGTGGCATACATGGATGGCGCAACCGCATGTAGGTTGCCACGCTGCCCCAATGCGTGTGCATGCCAAATCAGACGGGATCATGTTGCCTCTACCTAGAAGCCTGATCCGATGGGGATCGTGGTCGTAGGACGTTTGTTCGGCGGATCTATGAGGTGACTTCAATGACAACCATATCTAGTCGGCAGTAACCCTACTTCGAACCGCAAGGACCAAAGGTGCCTAACCCAGGGGGCTTAGTGGAGGTCCAGCTTTAGGAAGCAGTCTAGGGGCTCGACTCGAGGCCAAAAGATCACCTTGGCGTGCAAGCCAAGATGTCGGTGGAGTGAGATTGGTTAGGCGACGTGTAAACCCTAGCCCTCGTCACCTATATAAGGTGGGGATAGGGGTAGCCATTCCCATCTAGTGTCTTAGACTATAATCTCGGTAGCCATACTCATCATCACCCTTCTACCCCCCTCGTACCAGGTGCTCCACCTTCAATTCAAAACAAAGCATGATGTAGGGTGTTACCTCACCATGAGGGCTCGAACCTGAGTAACCCCCTTGTGGAAAAACCATTTTGGTATTTCCGCCCACGTTTGCCACCCTATCAAGGGTATTGTCGGTTTCCCGTACCGCCAGGTGCGGCAGTGATTGGAAGTGGCATGACAAGATTCCCAACCGACAATCGATGTTTTCTTCAGCAGCGGGAGGGGAGGGGGAAGTCAGACTCTCTGGCCATTGGGATCCAGCTAATGCTAGAGGTTGCTTGGTGTGACATATTCGACAACAAGTATATATGCACGTGTGAAAACCCATGATCTTGCCTCTTCAGCTTGTTGACGAGCATGTGTTGTGCACTTGTTGAACGTGTTGCTTGAAGCTCTGCTTTAGGAATGAAGATTCAAATTTCAACCTTTGGTAGGACCTATCAACATTGACGCACGGACGATGATCCCTTGTTGAAGATTGTGTCTAGGAGTAGTTTTTCCTTTTGTTCAGTTACATGTGCTTGACTAGAGGATTACGATCTAGGTCATAGGGTTCTTTGTAGGATATGAAGATACTACAGCGAGGTAAGTCCATTTTGGATGGCCTCAGACTTCCTTTTTTTAATCAACATGTTCGGCAACAATGCTTGCCTTTGCATGGCATATTGAATAATTAATAATATATGATCGTGTGCATCAATTGATGTAGATCCCGGGGTCAACACATGAGTTGGCAAGGATATGTTAATATATTCTTGTTGGGACGGAAGTTCAGTGTTTTTTGAAAAGAAAAGAAAAACTAATATCTCTAATCCTGGCCAATGAGTTGTTAATATATTATTGTTGGGATGAAAGTCGCCAGATAAATCTTAAAAACACAAAAGACCGCACACTATGCAAACGGACAATCTAGGATAAGATACTAAAGAGGGGGCATTGGGGGTCGCCGGAATGCGTAGGGATAATTTATAGCACGGACTTCAAGAAGGAACTAGTAGGATGGCGTTTCGGTCTGGCGACTCAGGGGGCGATCCCTCGGGCGACGACGCTCGCTGTCCCGCGGCGGCGGAGGACGGCTGGACGGCGGTGCAGCCTGCTGAGGGGCGCGCACGGTGGTGCGCTCCGTCCGGTGGGCGGCCCCTCGACCCGCCCCTCTCCGGCAGCAGGTTCTGGGTGCTGGAGGGGGTCGACTCCGACGGCGACGACGATGAGGCGCCAAATTAGGTTCGTAGTCGGGTAAGTGGTGGTGGTGGTTCGCCGAGGCCTCGTGCGGCGTGCTCGGTGGGTGACTTTGTCGCCCGTGCGGAGGAGCTTGGGGGCTCCTTCGTGGCTGGTCACCGGCGCGCCTTTGCTCCTGGTGGGCATGGCGGGCGCCGCCTGGCGCCGCGAATCTGGCGTCCGCCGAAGGGGGTGGATGCGGGTCCTGAGGGTTGCTCGCGCGTCCTGCCGGAGGTGGGATGCCGGGATCTGGTGTTGGCTGAGCCTCCTTCGGTCCCGGCGTGCTCGCCGGCGTTGACAGGGGTCGGCGGCGACGGTGGGGCTGCCCATGACAGGGAGTCGTGGGTCCTAGCTAGGGTTTCGGGGGAGTCGTCGACCGGGCCTGATTCTTTGTTGTGCCTAGTGGACTGGCCCAGCTTACCAGGGCGTGGGCTGGGGGGCCCATCGGCCGACCCGCCCGTCTCTTTGCCAGTGGGGGTGCAGGGGCGCCCCCCAGTGCTTGGGCCTGACCAGCCTGGCCCCATGGCCTCGTGTGCGCCCGTTTTAAGGCCCGGGCCCAACGCGGAGAAGGACGAGCGGCCGCCCATCCATATTTATAGGTGGCTGTGGCTGCCAAAGGGTGCCCTAGATCTGTCGCTAGGGTTTCCCGCATCCCACTCTCAAGTGCGGCGATTCGGGCACCTCGCTCGTCGCCTTCACCGCTCTGTC
>NC_041383.1:57999501-58010731 GCF_002162155.2 Triticum dicoccoides
CAAGCCGCCCATGTCGCCTCCGATCCCGGCGATGGAGCGTCAGCGCGAGGAAGATCTGTGGGCGAAGGCGCTTTCCAAGGTGTCGGCGCTCCCCGCGGATGAAGGGGGCTGGGGGCCGCCGCCTCCATGGCGGCTCGCGGAGCAGGAAAGGAAGAAGCAGGAGGAGCGTGAGCGCAAAAAGAAGAAGAAGAAGGAGGAGGAGTATCGGTGCCGGGGTCTAGAGCAGAAGAAGGAGCTCAAGAGGAAGGAGTCCCAGCTTCCTCCGGGCGACGAGCGGATTGGGGATCCGTTGGCCAAGAAGCAGAAGCAAAAGGGGGTCGGCTCGGCGCTGCTGCCGCTGGCGGCCGGGCCGTCGGCTTCGAAGGGTTCGGCTGACGCCCCGATTCTAGTGGAGGAGACCGACGGGCCGGAGTGCTTCAAGTGCGGCAGGGTGGGCCACTACCAAAACATGTGCCACTTCAAGCGCCTGTGCGTTGTGTGCCACGAGGAGGGGCACGCGTCGGCGCACTGTCCCACGCGGGGGTGGCCTTTGTTGCTCCAGATCATGGGTAACGCCATCCCCGGCGAGGGTTTCTTGTGCCTGCGTTATGTGGAGACGGAGAGCGAGGAGGTCAGTGCCCCGCTGGTGGCAGACGTTGCGATCATCTCGGCGGCGCCCGGCAAGCTGTCAATCCCAATCTTGGAGGCAGAGCTTCCCCACCTCTTCGAGGGGGAGTGGGATTGGCAGGTGACGGCCATCGGCGTCGATCAGTTCTCGGTCGTCTTCCCCAACAAGGCCATGTTGCGGATGGCGACCCACAGCGGCAAGCTTTACCTCTCCATCAACGACATCATGGCGGATATCAAGGAATGGCGCCTGGAGGAGCCCAAGGCCGAGATCATGCCGGATGTGTGGGTCAAGCTGTAGGGTGTACCGACCAAGCACCGCCGCGCGGATCGCCTCATGGCCGGGACTGTGATGATCGGGCGCCCAATGGAGGTGGACAAGGCGTCGTTGGCGGGGCTCGGCCCAGTGCAGATGCGCTTCGCGTGTCGATCCCCGGCCATGCTCAGGGGGTACGTCCAAGTGTGGTTCAACAGTGAGGGCTTCACCATTCGGCTGGAGGCCGAGGCGGGTGGCTTGCAGGGTGCCGCTCCCCCTCCCCATCCCCCAGCTAGCGAGGACAAGGGGCTGGATGGCAAGGACAAGGACCGTGACACGAGCATGGGTGATGACTCCATAGATACTGCGACTTGGGACAAGCTCGGTTTCAAGGACAAGGATGCGTAGGCAGCGGCTCCGGCGGTGGGAGCTGCGAAGGACCAGGAGGAGCGTCAAGTGGTGGTGGGCAGCAACGAGACGAGCTTCAACCAATACGGCTCCAACATGTCGCTCGGCCTCGACATCGATAAGGGCGTCACAGCGTCCTGTGACTCGGAGGGTCGCTCGATGCTTGTCTCTCCGATGGCTGCGGAGGTGGGTGGGCTGCGTGCTTTCATGGTGCGCTCACGCAAGTCTGCGTTCGGCCTCGGTGGCGGCGGGATGCGGCTCCACAAGAAGCCGGCGGGACGAAAGACTCCCCCAGTGGCGCCGGCGAGTCCTCCCTCGGTTCGTGCGGGCACGCCTGCCTCGCAACGGCTGGTGGTGATGGCGCTGGCCTCCCTTGGGGGCCCGGTTGGCGGCCCCTCGTCTGCCATCTCCCCTCCTGCCTCTGATGCGCTTCGGGCGGAGGTGTCCAAGGTGGGGCCCATATCCACGGCCAAGCGATCCAAGGCGGTGGTGGCGTCTCCGGGGACGCAAGAGCGGGCAAGCTAGCGCCCGAAGGGTGCCAAGGGCAACCTTCCGGCCCTGCAACGCGCCCAGCTCTTGTTGGCTCAGAAGAACTTGGAAACAGAAGGTAATCCCATGCCCCATTTTACGGTCTTTGATGACTATTCTGACGAGTGTTTAGGGGGTATCTTAGAGGATAGCGGCGTAGTTATGTCCGACGTGGGTGAAGCGCGCGAACTTCTTTCTCTCATTCGTGCTAAGGAAATTGCGCAGGCCGCGCTCGCTCAGGCAGCGACGTCCCGCGTTGAGCCAGCAGCAGAAGAAGCAGGGGCTTCTCTGGTGTCTGTTGCGCGGCCCGATCAGGAGGATATAGCAGCAGAGGCTGCGCCGTCCCCCTCAACCCGTCGTCCTGCCAAGACACGACACGTGGCCAAAGAGGTAACCGCTCGCGGTATCCACCTCCGCAACCGCATAATCTAATGTGTTACATCTTCTGGAACATTCGAGGCTTCGGCCATGCTGGGAGGCGGACCCAGCTAAAATAATTCATACGGGACGAGGGGATCGACGTAGTTGGCTTGTAGAAATCATCAAGGCTAATTTCAATCATCGGGACCTACTAGCTGTCGACCCGCTTGAGCGTTTTTCTTGGCATTGGGTGCCGGCGGTCGGACACTCGGGGGGTCTGTTGCTTGGCATCAACCTAGTTTGCTTCGAGGTGGTGGCATGGGATGCCGGCAGATTCTTCCTGTCGGCTCACGTGCGCCACCGCGCAATACTCCACGAGTGGGAGGTTATTGTGGTTTATGGCCCGGCCGACCACTCGCACTCGCACGAGTTCTTGGGGGAACTCCAGGAGAAGGTTGTGTCTTTGGGAGTGCGTAACTTGCCAATGCTTGTGGGTGGTGATTTCAACCTAATCCGTTCAGGCGCGGATAAAAACAACGGTATCATTAACTAGACAAGGGTGTCCTTGTTTAATAATGCGATCGCATCTATGGCCCTTAGGGAATTAGTGGCTCGCGTGGGCGCATGCTACACTTGGACCAACAAACAACTAACGCCGGTGCGGTCGGTCCTGGACAGGGTTTTTATGTCCGCGGAGTGGGAGATGCTTTTTCCCATGTGCTCTTTGCACGCCGAAACGAGGATCGGGTCGGACCATGTCCCCCTTATCCTCTCCTCAGGGGAGGAAAGGTTAAAACGCAGCCCTCGTTTTTTCTTCGAAACCGCGTGGTTAGAGTCTCCGGACTTTGAGCAAATCTTTCTCACGAATTGGGAAAACTGCGTCGCCCGGGTCGGGCACATGCGCGGGCCTATGGAGTTCTGGATTTTCGCAAGGGCGGTTTGCGTGCGGCCCTCAAAGGGTGGGGGGCCAACCAGGGTCGCGAAGATAAGCTGCTCCGATCGCGTTTGATCGCGGACCTCGCCCAAATGGATGTGGCTGCGGATGTGCAGGCTTTCTCGGAGCAAGACTGGGCTCAGCGATACGCGTTAGAAGCCCAAGTCGAGTCCCTCCTTAGAGCAGAGGAGGAGTACTGGCGTAGACACGGTGGTATCAAGTGGACGCTCAAGGGAGACGCGAACACTAAATATTTTCATGCCTACGCTAATGGCCGGCGCCGCAAGTGCGCCATCCTGAGATTGCAATCCGAGCAGGGGCCCCTTTTGTGGCAACAGGATATCGTCCATCACATCTACGATTTCTACATCCAACTCATGGGTTCCAGGGAGGAGTCCCGAGCTCGGCTACGATCGGATGTTTGGGACCCTGCGTTGCGGGTCTCGGACGAGGAAAACGAGGGCCTGGGGTTGGCCTTCCTCCCTGAAGAGATTGACAAGGCAGCTCTTGGAATGAAATCGGACACCGCCCCCGGGCCGGATGGGTGGCAGGTGGCGATGTTTAAACGGTTTTGGCAAGTGCTCAAAGGGCCTATTTTCGACATTTGTAACGGTTTTATGCGGGGTACGGTAGATATCTCTCGCCTAAACTTTGGGGTTCTCTCTCTGATTCCCAAAGTTCCGGGTGCGGATCATATTAGGCTATTTCGTCCCATTGCGTTGATTAATGTCCCGTTTAAAATCTGTGCTAAGGCTTGTTCTACGCGCTTGTCTCTGATAGCTCATCGTATTATCAGTAGGAACCAGTCGGCTTTTACTCGTGGTCGCAACATATTGGAGGGGCCGTTGGCCCTCCAAGAGATTGTTCACTCGCTCAAACGCTCTCGTCGGCCTGCGATTCTTCTAAAATTAGACTTTGAGAATGCGTACGATCGAGTGAACTGGGAGTTTCTCCGACAAGTCCTCCTGGACCGAGGATTCTCGTCGGTTTGGGTTCACCGCATGATGCAATTGGTCTCGGGGGGCCAAACGGCGATTGCGGTGAATGGAGAAGTAGGGAACTTCTTCCGCAACAAGCGTGGGCTGCGCCAAGGGGACCCAGCCTCGCCGTTGCTTTTTAACTTTGTGGCGGACGCTTTGGGCGCCATGCTAGACAAAGCTCGTTTGGCCGGCCACATCAGGGGAGTGGTTGGCAATCTGATTCCTGGGGGTGTGTCACACATGCAGTATGCGGATGACACACTCCTTCTTTTCGAGTCGGACACACACAGTATCGCAACGGTCAAGGCCATTCTCCTGTGCTTTGAACTTATGTCAGGGCTAAAAATCAACTTTCACAAATGTGAAGTGGTGTCCATAGGGATGGACACTGACGAAAGCCAGCGGGTAGACAACTTGCTTAATTGCAAACTTGGGCAGTTTCCGTTTACTTACCTCGGCCTCCCGATCGCGGTGAAGAAATGCTCGATTGCCGATTGGGATCCTCTCAACTCCAAGGTTGCGAACCGGGTTGGTCCGTGGAGAGGTAGATTTATGTCTTCAGGGGCTAGATTAATCTTAACTAACTCCAGCCTCTCATCCCTACCTATGTTCGCCATGGGTTTGTTCTTGCTGGCTAATAGGGTGCACTCTAAAATGGACACCCCGCGGGCCCGTTTCTTTTGGGAAGGAGCGGGACCTAAACGGAAGTACCATATGGTTAAATGGCAGGCCGTTTGTAGACATGAAGCCCGGGGGGCCTCGGGATCATCAACTCTAAGCTGATGAACATTGCACTCATGTGCAAGTGGAGCTGGAAGCTGTCTCAGGGAGAGACTGGCCTCTGGGTTGACCTCCTCCGTGCGAAATACTTCCCGAACGGGAATTTCTTTGAGGCGGTATCTCATGGGTCCCCTTTCTGGAACTCAATCCAAGCCCTCAAACCATTCTTCGCCAGGGGCGCGAGGTTTGCGGTTAACAGCAGGCGCTCCACGCGCTTTTGGCACGACCTTTGGATAGGCCAACAACCCCTCTGGTCGGAGTTCTGCCAACTTTACTCCATCGCAGTCGAGCCCAACCAACTGGTTGCTTCGGCTCTAAGCTCCTCCCCGCCCTCTATCAACTTCAGAAGGGAGCTCTCGGGGCCGGAGCTGGTGGATTGGGATCGCCTCCGGGCTTTGATAGCGGGTGTCTGCTTGTCGAACACCGCAGACTCGGTCTCTTGGAGACTTTTGGGCTCTGGCAAATTCACTGTCAAGTCCCTCTATAGAGAGCTAACCCGTAGTCATGCCCCTATGGCTGCCACGGGGCTCTGGAAGGCTAAAATTCCGCTCAAGATCAAGGTTTTCCTCTGGCAACTTTGCCAAGATCGCCTTCCTACCTCTATCAACTTAGCTAAGCGCAATGGCCCTGCCTCCGGTCCTTGTGCTTTATGTGGTGTACCGGAAGATGCTGACCACGCTTTCTTCCGGTGTTCTTTGGCGCGCTTTGCCTGGAGCGCAGTACGTGAGGCCGCGGGTGTGGATTGGGATCCACGCTCCCGCTCCGAGCTTGTGTCATCTTTGTCCTTGGTCCAAGGCCCTTCCCGCCGGGTCATGTGGACATGTGCGGCGGTCATGTTATGGGCTATATGGCATATTTGTAACAAGTTTACTATTGAGGGAGTGTTTCCCTCACACCCCGCTGACGTAATCTTCAAATGCATCGTGTTCTTGCAACAATGGGCACCGCTGGGAAGACAACAGGACTCTGATCTCCATCGCCAAGCTCTTATTCGCCTCCGCTCCGTCTACTCGGCGTCCCGAGCCCCGTCGCCCGCGTCTGCTGCCTCATAGGGATGGGCAGCCCTTTTGGTCGAGTTACCTCTGAGCCTGCGTGCTCGTTTGGCTAGGCCGGAAGCGCCTTGTAATGCACTTTATTTCTCCTCCGGTTGCTTTCGTGATGTGTTCTAAGACCCTGCAAGACTAGTTTGTGGTTCCGTGTGATGGTTGTTTGGTGTGTACGCTGCCTATGTTGAGGGCTTTATTAATTTAAAGACGGACGTCCCTGACATCTATGTTCTAAAAAAAACACAAAAAAACAAGTGGCTGCTGGAATGTTTGGAAACACCACAACGGGGTTGTGTTTTGTGAGCGCCGGCCAGACCTGCAGCACCGGGAAAATATTTTGTGCTCCCATCCTTGGGGTGCTCCCTGTGCTCCAACTTCAAAACATCAATTTTAATTGTTTCATTTTTAAAAAAAATGCTCACAAGGAATGTGACTACAACCCCTAAAAAACTCGAAATGTACGTTGAGAAACAAAAAAGACAAATTCAGTTGTGAATAGTGTCTAATGTTGCTTTGTCTTTTTATGACACTATTCATGCTAGATTTCACATTTTTGTATCTCAATTTTCATTTAGAGTTGGGATTTGAAATTTTAGGTCTTGTAGTTACATTTCTTGTGAACATTCACAAAAAAATTCAGAATTTTTTGAAACATTTAAAATTGATTTTTTTGAAGTTGGAGTATGGGAGAAGCACCTCAAGGATGGGAGCACCTGATATTTTCCCCTGCTGCACCTCCGTTGGGCGTGCTATGAAGCCTAAAAAATAGGGAGGAGCTAGCCTCAAGTTCGCCTTCATCTCTTAAAAGATGTGTTTGAGGAGAGACAAATCCTTGCCATGCGCCAACAAATTTGCAATATAGCCAGAACCAATATAGAGCTACGAGAGGTAAAGGCCTACCGCATTGGACATTGAACAATAGGTTACCATCTGCCACAATAGACTCGTATTTACAAATTGTGCATCCTGATAGTCTACGAATGAAGTGGTGAGTGCCACGTCATGTTCATGAGTGGGCTCATCATGTCCCAAACCACTTAAGATGCTAAAATGTTGTTCAAGTGGAGTTTATGCGTAAAGTTTAGTTCAAAGTAGAAAAAATAAATCAAAATGTGGTTCAACCTAACATTACTTATCACATAGCTAGCTTACTGGAGAATTAAGTTGTTTTTAACTACATCAAGAAGATGAATGGATAGGGCCTTGAGTTCTTTGAGAATTCTGACCCATAGAACCTTTTGTACGTGTGTTGTTTGATTTGTATGATGCAAGTCATATATATTTTATTTTTTGAAAAGGATGAGTACCCCTGACCGTTTACTAAAAGTCCCAAGTAACCAAGTTCCAAGTACTAAGCTCCGGAAAAAGAAAACTAAAAGTTACAGGACGGAAAGCCACGTCTTATGAAAATATTCTTATAGTTTATTAGCACCAGATTCCATAGATATATATTGATCGGAACCTATTGGACAAATATCCTGTGTTTTTCCTTTCTACAACCAAATGTCCTCTCAATCCAGTTGTATTTCAAATGGATTCCTGCACGCTGGGGTCATTATCCACACTCCCGAGAGTGAAGTATGTTTTAAACCTTGAGATTGTAGAGCTCGTCACAAATAAACTCTCATCTCTAAACCCCTGAAGTCTATACCCCGTACTCAGGGATCTCAGCCAATCCCAACCCTGAACCCATTTGGTGCACAGGGAAAAACATGATCCCGGCTAGAATATTTTTTTTAGTTTTTTTACTCTCACTACACTGGCCCACATCAGGATGAAAGGTCTGCCAAGGGTGCGAGAAAAACAGCCAACCACGGAAGATGGCTGCGCCCACACTGTTGGCCCGGTCTCGCCGTCGCTCCGGAGGCAAAGCACGAAAGTTGGCCACCTTCTGCTTGTTGGCCAGCTGGGTCGGGAATGAGGCGCTGGAGCGTGCGAGCCCGGCGACACCGACGGCGCCTGAGGGGGCGGGGTTGCAGGTGGTGGTGGCCGCGACGGACATTTGGGACAGCGGGCTGTTGCATGGGCTCACGCCAAGAGAGATAGAGAAGGGGAGAGATAGATGAAGATGACACGTAGGCCCAGGTTGTCATCGAGAGAAACGAGCGATCCCGGCCGGGATTATGCTTACAAACAGGTCTAGGATTGGTCTAGGGTTGAAAATGACCGGGATTCAAAAGGATAAGGTACAAACTTTAGGGATTTGGAGGTGAGGGTTAATTTGCTACGAGCTCTACAATCTCAAGGTTTAAATCAGACTTCACTCCACTCCCGAGCACTCCATGTGCGGATGTGCCCCTGATGGCCAGGAAAGCAAATTATTGCCCAACACTCTTGCGAGTCACACTACTGTCTCCGTCTCTTTCTTGCTCCATCTTTGCGCGCACCCATCATCGACGGCAGCAAATACTTCCAAAAGGGTTCCTGTTGCACGAGGAAAGTTGCCAAGGATGATTGGTGCTCCAAGATGGCGTCGGCACATCGCAATTGAAGATCCTCTGAGTGATTGCGTTTGTCTTTCAGATGCCTTCTTACTCAACAAGTGTTGGGATTACAAGTTTCTTTTTTTGTTGTTGTTTTGGTCTCTGGTTGGTTGCAACGTAAACTGCAACAAACGCTAATATACTTATCTGGGGATGACAAACACACGCGGGCTAATATCTTTCTTAAATGGAGACAAAAGGCTTGCTTCATTCATTAATCATTAATTAAGAAGAGTTTTGGGCACATAACACTGGCTCCACAACATGGCCCGTCAGATAAAGAAACATATATGGATTATTCTAGAGGCATCATGATGCTCAAGTGGCTAGCCCAATGGTGACCCAAAACTTTGCCTCGTCTTGGATAAGCTTGAGAATGTAGTATATGGTGTATGTGGGTTTCTTCCTAAACGCTTTAACATGTCTCTCGTTCCAAATAATTAAACAGACAAGCATAGTAAAAGGGATCAATAATTAAACGCATGGTGCGCGTCTGTGTCAAGCTGCGCGGTGGACACGACACAAGCTCACTGGTATGACGCACAGCATGTATCGTCATGCATTTTATTATTCAGCAACAGCCGGATCAGAGGTGAAAGTGATGGCACACTGATGAGCTTCTCGCACATTGCTTTGCATGTCAGTCAGTAATACTGGCAAGGCCTAAGTACAAATCAGATGAGATGCCCCTCAAAGAAAAAACTCTGATCAAACTCAAATCGGATTGAAGCCTGATCAACCTCATCCAGGGGACTATCCACACAAAGAAACGGTGTTCATGATTCTTCACTAGGCACTGTGAATACATCTCATCTGCTGGGGAAAATGCATGTGTGTCTCGCATGTTTAAACATGTCCATGGCTTGTGAAGGTTGAGATCAGCAATTGTAAATTAGCAAACCCAATGAACAAATCTTTTTGGTAAAGATGGCATTGCTCAAGCAAACCTTTCTCGACTGTTCTCTCTGCTATTTACATTTTTTTTCTTTTGCGAACATGCCATGTGTCTTATCATTTCACTGATAGAAAGAGCGGAATACAAGAGGTTGGCAATCCGCGACTACATGCATGCTAGTGTGTAGTGGCGGGTGCCAATGACCAGAAGAGAAGGGTTCCTCAGCCCGAGGAAACAAAGACTAAGTTACGTGCACGCTATTTACATTTCTATACTCATCCTAAATTAAACCAGCCGGATGCCATTTCTGATGACATTTTACATGCTTTATTTGAGTACTTCTGTTCATGCCCCCATATGAGTGACCTGTCAAGTGCAAACCATGGTATCTTTGTACCACTACCACCAACCATGTCATTGTATAGTCTGCATCACCATGTCCGAGCTCCTGTCACAGACCTAGGGAAGCCAAGAATAAAATTAATTATCAAAGACGAGAGATATTTAGATAAGACGAGAGATATTTAGTTTAGCATGACCGGCGCAGTTGATACACAGCCGAGGATGAAAGAAGGCACCGCTATGTGTTGAGGAGGAATTATGCAGTTGCCTATTGGGGAGAGGAAGAAGGCAAAAATGCAAAAATGGGAAGAAATACAGGATCCTCAGTTTTTCTTGATGTTTCTACTGATAGTCTTAAATCACACACTCTAACCTGTCAACGGAAATATACAAAAAATGGATAAGAGCAATTAGATCCTATATTAAGCTTCTTCTTCCCATGGGTCTGGTCCATAACCTATAGAATGCATGCTCCGCGATATCAATTATCACAGATAACATAAATACCAACATATTTTTTCAAGAAATATTAACATGGCTGATCCAGCCGCGTAGATTAAGTTCGACAAATCACCTCCAATCATGGCCACATGGCTTCACAGTGATTGCACCTAGCCAACATCTGCAATAGCTTGATCTGATGCACACCTCGTTACAATGTCACAAGTTGTTTGTCCGTACTGAACAAGTTCGATAACCTTTCTGTCATCGAAAATGAGATCTGATGTCAATGTGTTTGCTCCGATCATGGTGGATAGGTTTCTTGGACAGTGCAACCGCGGAGTTATTGCCCACAAATGGTGTGACCTTCCTTTGCTCATGGTGTATGCCCTGCATGTCTGCAAGGATTCGACAGAGCTATGTCGTGGCCATCTGCTGCCGCTGCCTCAAAGTATTTCGCCTCACATGAAAATAACATGTTAACACATGGATAGAATATCATGACACATTTTTATCTTGCGAGGCAGAATAGAAGCAGCGACCGCGGTGTGCCAAGGCCTATGCCTTAGTGACTCCTTTTCGGACCTGAAGAGCATGTAAACAAGGACGATCAAGCTGGGACTAGACAACAAATCAACAATTGCGTTGTGCCAGAATCCAGTTCACCATGACCGGAGCAAACACATAGACACGAGATTTTACTTCATTGCTGAATGTGTTGAAGAAGGAAAGGTGCACATCGATCGATCATGTCAACATGGATGAAGAAGTTGCTAACATTGTAGCCCTCATAATGCTAATCAAGCTGATGCAGAAGCTAGGCACGATCCAAGAGCCTTGGATGTTAGTCTCGGATCAAATCACTAACTTGAACCGGTGGATGCCACTACACTCCAACACACGCGACAGGTTGAACATTGGCAAGAAGATGGACATGCAACTTCTATCCCACTTAACTGGCTCTCGATTCATTCTTCACTTCCTTTTATAAGGGTTCAACAAATGCACATCCTAAACTATTCATGGTCTATAATCACGCACCAAAGGCCACTGCATGCAACCTAAAACTAAAAATACTTGCAAGGGATCATGCATCCACACATGTTGCTCGAGAAATACGACATGATTCAGTCAACAGATAGGAGCCACTTAATTTTGAAGCGCTAGAACC